>NW_022995755.1:3361192-3586977 GCF_900245975.1 Drosophila guanche | reverse complement strand
AGCAGTTTTCCAATGAGCCCTGCTATTATATATAACATCTTTTTAGTTTGTTAAATTTATCTATCAGGGATATCGAGAATGTGGTATCTTTTCAGTCTTCTTACTGTTAGGCTATTGTCTAATAGACTTAAGGCTAAATTATTTTCGTGGTTGTGGAGTCTGTCGATGTATTTCTTACTAGTTTTCTTTATTTCTTCTTTAATGGTTGGAATATTCAGATCTTTGTGGATGTTTGCATTAGATACGTAAAACGGAGCATTGACAATTTGTCGCAAAGTTTTTGATTGGTAAACATATTATTTGACTAGTAAAATACTAATAATTTGACTCTCAGTTTTCATTCACGAACGTCCCTTGATTAGATCCGAGCATATATTATTTATGAATAATTCCCAGGAATTCGCTATTAAACTACCGAACATTAACCTATGTTCAAGCTCATCGCCAGATCAAGCCTTGAAGGGGTCTGGTATGTTGATTTCATGAAGTACTTATAAAGAGTATCCACACTTCGTTTGTTAGGCTTTACACATTTTGTTTGTTGTGGTTATCATTTGAGGTTTGCTTGGGGTGGTGCTTGTTGTGGTGAAGAAAATTCACCCTGCGCCTCTAATGAACTCATCCGGCTGCCATGTTTTCGTGTCCTTCCATTCCATCCCATCCAATCCCAACCACTCCAATCCAGCCCATGTCAATGGGAAAACAAGTTGAGCCTGATATATTTTGATGTGTGTATGTTTTGATTGACTCGTAAATTTGTTTTCACAACAGTTGCAATCGCGAAACGAGTTTTTGCGGCTCCGAGAGGGTTCCGAAAGTATCAATTACAATATTAATTTCATATTACCATTGGATAGTTAGCATATGGTTAGCTAAGCGAGGAAGATGTGCACTTCTATCTATATCTGTTTGCCTTAATGCTCAAATGTGCCTAATAAACACTGGATGGGTTTGCTCTTTACTTTTTTTATTGCATGCTTAAACTCAAGCTACTATGAATTCACTTTTCAGATAAGCTTTATAGCATCCACACGCCCGTGAAAAGTTATGATTTCGTTTATAACATTGTCATTTCTTTATCCTAGATAACAAATACTTATTTAACTTTTATCAGAACATCTGAATTGTTGTGCTTTTGCCTAGGAATGATAAGATCTAAAACATGTATTTTGAGTTGTATTTTTGGCAATAGTAAAGATCGAATAGATTTATAATGCGAATTGATATGTCCAAAATAATGAGTACTTTCATCAATATAAGTTTGAGTTTTACCACCCAAGTGCTCACGATTCAAGTGCCATCGAGATAGTAGAAAGTGAAACATTGTACTGATAGTGAAGTAAAAAAAATGGATTTTGTGGCTTCTGTGGCTAGTTAACACTAGTTAACATGGGTAAAACAATTTAAATATACATATATGTACATAGATATACAATTAAAATTAATTACTTTGCGCTTTCTTTGAACAATCTGATCATGGCAATTATGCGAGAGTATCCCAAGCCAATTGTCATGTAATTGTCAACTAATTTGCTCTTTGCACAATCACGATACCGAAATTAGTTGCGGAAACAGTTGGCAGATACCAAAACCATTCACCACGAGATCGTCCCTAGAGATAGAGTCCAACGAGTCCGGAACAATGGTCACGAGATGCCGAACAGATACAGAGCTGTGGTTCCTTTTGTGCTGTGGTCCTGCGGTTGCCCGGTGCTGATCGAACCCGATTATTTTTTGCACACACAAAACTTCTTTGCTGCCTTCACCAGAACGCACTTCGACTGTGTCGCATACGAGTCCAGTCGACTGATGCTGGTCACCGTAGTGGAGATTCTTTGGGTCTTGGGGTTCCACTCGGCGGAGGCCTCGAGGGAACCTCCACCGGGGGAAATGTTTAGCCGTACCAGATAGGCATTGGAATTACCATTACCATTCCTGTGAACGGACAATATTTTGGCAAGCTTCAGAGTTTGACACTTTTGCGTGAGGTTCAGGCCTGTCAGGAACTTGTTAATGGCCTCCACGAGCTGCTCTGCCATCGCCCTGGCCATTGGATCTGTGGAGGAAACCTCCGTGAAGCCAACACATCCGCACCAATGGTGATCGATGCCGGCTAGGGAACAGTTCCTGGACAGGGACACCGCCTGGAAGACGCTGTGACACGTGGGACAGCCCTCGGGTCGTGGCAACTGATCGGCGGGTGTGTCCAGCTCCAAGATGTGTTTGAGTGTGGCATGGATGTCGTAGGGCGAAGTCAGCCGGTTCTTGTTTGCCTTCAAGCTGTGCACGAACTCTGGGTACTTGTCTCGCATCCATTTGGGGATACGCATGTAAATAACCGGCAGCCGCTCCTCTAGGAAACCACTGTCTAAGCTGCGCAGCACCCCAAATCGACTTCCATGATCGCTGAAAAAGATCACAATGGTGTTGTTCATGATCCCATTGTGATCGAGGGATCGCATGTACTTGACCATTCTGGTATCCATGGCCGAGGGCATGGAAAAGTCGTTGTGGCTGAAGGAGTTCGTCCAGAACATGCCAAAGAAGTTACGATCCTTGTGAACCTCTGTAAACTGCTCGGCCATGTCGTAGATGTACTCAGCGGCAGACTTTCGTCCCAAGCAATATGGTATGCCCTTTATGTACGTTTTCTTCAGTTCCTTCTCGAGGCCCAGGATCAGCGGACGTCCATATACATCCGTGGGAGGCGTGCGAAAGCCCATCTTCAGATAATCGAATGTCGATGTACTGCTCCAGTCCTCTGCATAGGCGGTTGCGTAGCCTTTCGCCTTGAAGTTCTTCCAGATCATGGGGCAGGCATCCAGGCCACCCACAGCAGTTGGTCGGCACTTCGAGTATGATCGGGTTTGGTTGAAGCCCGTGAGTATGGCCATCAGATTGGGAAACGTATTGTCGCCCATCTACAGAAACAGAAATCTCAAATTAATCAATGAATCAAAGAGTAGGATGTGCTGCGCAACCTTATTATATCCCTGCAGCTCGTACCAGGGCTGTTCCCGGAAATACTTGTACGTCTGTGGCATGGTTAGCTCAAAGTTCATGCGTGAAAGCGAATCGATGCCCCAGAGCAGAACACTTGGTCTTCTCTTCGTACCCACAGCAGCAGAGGATGGAGGCGTGGGGTCTGACTTTCGTGGATGCACAAAGCTAAAGCCATCCTCTTGCAAAACTTTCGATCTGTTAGACAGACGGCATTGAGTGATCACAGCCTCCACGTGGTTGGGTACCACATAATCCTGGGAGAACGTAACGCATGGAAGCAACCTGCGCAAGTAATAATCAATAATGCATATTTCTCCGTATTTGTTCGGCACTTACTTGTACTGATAGTCAGCTTTTGTCCGAACTCCTGCTCTCAAGATCTGCTTGTAGCAACATGTCGAATTGGCAGAGTTCATGTGCAGTTTGTAGGTCTGATCTTGTTCATTGTAGCTGACTTTCAGCATGTCCGGTCTCTTATCACACACTACATAGTGTTTCCTGTGGTATATTTTCAAGATATTTTTGGAGAAGGGGTTAAGATAGGGCATTTGACACTGAGGCGTATTCACAAAGAACTTTTCCTTCCCAGCGGACTCTGATGCTTTGGTGGTCCTGGCTGTCGATTGCTGATAGACTAAGTTTGTGGTCGACTTCTCGTTTTCCGCGGATGAGTGTTCATTGTCCGTGGGTGGGTTTGGATTGTGAGTAGTTGAAGGTTTTTTGTCCGTTGTTGAGTGTTCATTGCCCGTTGAAGGATGTTCAGTATGCGTAGTTGGTGGTTCTTTGTCCGTTGTTGGATGCTCATTGTCTGTAGTTGACTGATCGTTGTCGGTTGTTGGATGTTCATTTTTCGTTGATGAATGTTCATTGTCCGTGATATCCTCTTTAAAGTTAGAGGTTACTTGAATCGCTTCCCACTTTGTCAACGCCTCATTCGCACTCGGAGTAGCCAGGGTGCTGGTCTCTGGTAAGTCTACCACGGGACTCCAAGTGTAAAAAGCAAGAGTAGAGAGTCCCACAAAAATAACTAAGAACTTCACTATCCATGGTGAAGAGCTTGTCTCCTTGGGCGAATGCTCGTCAGTCGGAATTAGCTGGTATTTAGTGCTTAGCATGCCCTCGACTCGCCCTTATCAACAGCATTTCCGTGGAAAAATCTATTATTTTATTATTTATATTCGGAGCGATGTGTCCGAACTGTTCGCGCTTCTTGCTACAACTGCTAGAATATTTATCTACCAGTGAGGCATTAGCTCACTATCGCTTCGACAGCTTCAAGGCAACAACATTGCTGCCATGCATTACCCCTTCTGTAAATAGTGTATAAAAAATCACACTCCCGAACATTAAGGATCGTGACCATTAACAATTTAATCGCACGTTTCATATTCAAAGCTCAAAATTATACTTACATAGATGCAATTTCAAGCCAAGCGGAACTGTCTAAGCGAACTATAAAGTCTGAGTCAAGCTCAATGGAATTTGTTTCGAAATATGCTAATTATTACAGCAGGTCTTAATTTAGACAATAAGCAAAAATATATACATAGGTACAGGTACCTACAGCTGCGCAAATGTGCAAGTCAGTGTATTCTTGAGATCGGTGTTTTATGCTGTCCGTAATTTGTTGATGTCACTATGGCATTAATCATATTTTGTTTACTTCATTTAACATACCTAATATTAAGTAACAGCGTTTGCTATCATTGTTTGTAGGAGGGTGTATACAGTCGTATCGATATATTCCCAAGAATAGTGGAATAGTTTCGAAGAAACCAAACAATGAACGGGGTGAACTGTGGTGTATGTGAAATGTATTTAAAATGTACGAATTATTACTATTTCTATAATAATAATAGCCCAATATATACCTACAATGCAACACTGTGAACTTGTACACAAAATAATTCAAACCTTTATTCATAAAATTCTTAAGAAACGGAAGAATAAATAATACGAGTAACAATTGTAAGGTCAGTGTAAAAGGCTGTTCACACTTTTGTTGAGCTTTTTTTCCGTAGGGGCTGATGCTATGATTGAAATGTGTAGATTGATATACAAGAGGGATCTGCACGGCCCTGTTTACGGCTAGTCCACATCGGCTAGGCCATGGGCTGGTCCATCCTGTACTGGCTGGGCTAGTCAGATAGCTAGGCAAGGGCTAGTCCGCAGAACTGCAAGGTCCGTTTTTAATGCCTCTTTCCACTGATAACCTGTGAATGTGTGCGCGCTGTCCACAGATACATATAAACGTACTTTGCATTTTTTTATGACAGTGTATAATACTTAAGAGAGCGGGAAGAATACACATAAATAGTTCACACTTTTCGCTAACGAGTTAGAACCATTGCAAATCTTGTATTTTTTATGTTTTATTTCAATAATTTAAGTCATTTAAAAATGTACATGTACAATAATATACGTATACATAATCCATTATACACAAAACTTCATAAATAATAAAATGTTCAAGAAAACGCATTACAAATGCTATGCATGTACAATATCGAAATCTGGCAGGGCAGTCGCTCCGCTCGCTCCGGCCGGCCGGCCGATCACTAAAAGGTAACGAACGGCCCAACAAGTGGATAAAAGTGCGACCACAGCCTGACAAAAAATATACAATGCAATACAATACATAATTTCAGTTTCAGTTTGTTATACATAGCATAAACTACATAATACATTTAGTTCGTAATGTCATTTCATATGGTTGACGCTTACACTTATTGTTGTTCCTTCATATGACGACGTTTTTAGCTAAGTTATTCTGCTCGAAGTTGCATCGGGCTGCTGTCTGTCGCATTGCTACAGTTGGTGAGTTATTTAATTGGTAGGTTGGTTGGTTTCTTGATTGGTAGATTAGGATAGCCATTGCTTGTAAGAAGATTCAATGCCTAATGCCGTCGTACCTTAAATGCCCCACACTATACGAGTAAGTGTGGGCCGATTGCTCATAACAAAGTCTAATACATATGTATGGTAATATTTTCATCAACGACTGTTTTACTGTATTCGCATTAATCCGCAAATGCGTCTCCAACCTCAGTTTATTTCTATGTTTATATACGTAAGTATATGCATTCATATATCTGTTTAACGACTTCGAAGCCAGAGTTCTCCGCTTACGCGGCACAAAGTTCCACATAGTTGGCCGGATATAAGCCAACGCGCCCATTCATGCGTCCCTTGCACCAGCCCTGCTCGTCCTCATCTTCGAGCTTTTCAAAAACATCACCTGCCATGTGCAAAGATAGAAAGATGGAGATGGGGAACCAGATTAGAAACGAACCAGATCTGGTCAGATGGATGGCTTCACGCACCTTGTTTGAATGTGAGCTCATCACTTTCAGCGCCCTCGTAATCGTACAGCGCTTTGACTGGCACGCCCGGCTCACCGTTGTCGACCAGCACGTTGTCGGCCTCATCCCACTCCTCCTCCTCGTCGAATGGGTTGGAGTCGACTTTGCCGTTGCCATTGCTGCACGGGTTTGTATGTTTTGTACGAGAGAGTACACGAATTGAAATCAATTAGTTCAATGAAAATGAGCGCTTCAACGCGAAACGTGTCTGTGGGACCGGGCGGGTGTATCGTAATTCAAAACAATACAAAATGTTTCAACTTACGTTACGCTCGGATTGCGATTCGGTGCTACCGCTGCCGCTGCCGCTCCCGTTGACGCCGCTGCTGTTACCGTGGCTGCTGCTGCCGCTGTCGTCGAGCCAGCGGCTGCTGGCGCTGCTGACGTTCTGGCTTCAGTTGTTGTGGCAGATGATGGCGTTGCCGCTTGTTCGCTCTTGCCGCTCGCTCTGCTGCTGGCGCTTCCTCCGGCGCTGTTGCTCTTCTTGAGACTGTTTGTGGAGTGGTATTCCTGTGATGTTAGGGAAGGAGAACATAACCACGATTAGCATTCATGAAAATATACAACGCAACAAACAAAGGCTTACGTGGATGCCCTCTTCGGCAACAGGTCGCTGATTAATGAGCGTTATGGGTGCCGCCGGGAGTGCCTCTTTTGATTTGTTGCCCTTGGCAATGTCGCGGAATTCCTCCGTGTATTCCTAAACATGCAGAGAGTAATCCAATTAAATAGAGCCAACAGAGACTATAGACAGGGTAGACAACGTACCACAAATATTGGCCAATTCATGGCCATGTTAATACCATGATTGTTGGACCACCACTTCAGATCCTTCTGCTGGTCCGCATTGTTGATCGTATGATAGAATTCGTCATAGATTTGGGGCAGGCTGCAAGCAAGCAAGCAAAGCAAACAAAGTTCAGTAAAATTAAGGAACACACAAGGGAGCTACGACCGAACCTTTGCACTTTGGTGAGATCCAGACTCGAGTGCACATTGAACAAAATGTCTTTGAAGAACTGCAGCCGCGTCTTCTCCATGGTTTGGCACTTTTCATACACAGATGTCATGTCCTCAATGTAAACCGAATTGTATTTGGTGATTTCGGAAATGGCTTGCTCGTACTTTTCGCGGCACTTTTGCACTTGATCTTTGGTCTTTTGCACGCGATCGTGCATTTTCTTCACCTGCAACAAAACACAAACAATTAGCAAGGATTATCTATGATAATGTAATATTTACCTGATCGGGGGACAGTGAACTGTCAGCATTGGCATTGCGCTCTTGATTGGTTGCACTGCGTTCTGTCTTGCAGGCCGAGTGATAGTCGGCCTTGGCCTTCTCGACCTTGGCCAGCAGCTTGGCCCACGGCTTTTGGGCCTTCTTGAACATATCGTCCATATCCTTGCGCTCCTTGATCTGCATGAGCGTGTGATGGTAGTTCTCCTTCTGCCACGTCTTGATCTGGCTGTTGACATCGTTGCACAGGCTGTCCTTGATCTTCATGTGCACATCGCAGACGCGCTCCGACTCCGTCAGCACACCCTTCCAGGCCGCCTCGGTGGTGCCGTATTCCGGCCCTGGAACCAATCAAGCAAATCTCTTACACAAACTGATCCCCAATTATTTATAGATTATACAGTTGTCGCCTCCGGTTGACGTCATCTTGCGCCCCGGCTCGACTCGGCCCGGCCCTACAGCGACGTAAACACGAACCATTACGATGCGGAGCACTTCTACGTTTTATCTAATCACCTGAAAACACCCAAGCCAGTCGCGAGTCGAGGAGGAGCGTGCTCGAGAATATCGGTTTGTATGGTTATGGTTCGTGCGATCGTACATATGTACATACATACATAAATAGTTTATATGTGTTTGTGGGTCCGAGTGGGTCGAATAAATACCTCACATTTTTGGCATTTTTTATTAGTCGCTAACAAAGAGCGCAAACTGTAATCAAAATTTATATGATGCTCGTCTTATAATTGGAAATGCACGAAACTCGTTTGACTAACGACAGACTATTCTCAATCGGATGCCCACTGCCCCCCTGCCCCTCTCCCTACCACTACACACACAGACTCGTTCACTCAGAGATATATAGAAATTGAGACGCTTAGCACAGAAATAACTCGTTCTATTTTCCCCGTCGCATTGATTTTTGAAACCATTTCAAGCGACGCTTTGGTGCCGGTTTGGTCTAGTCTGGATGGGCACTAGCTGGAGCTTCTGCTTCTGCTGCGGCCTCTGCCGCTGCCACTGCCTCTCTGCATCCGTTGCCTCTGACTCTAGCTAGACGCAAAACTAGGCAAATTCCGCTCGTATTTGTATATGTATACGTGGGGACAGCAGAAGAGTAGGCAGTGGTAGTGGCCGGGAGTAGGCGGCGGTGGAAGAAGTAGCCGCTTTTGCAATTGGCTTTGGCTTTGGCTTGGTTACTGTGAAAGTGGACAGCACAGCAACAACAGCCGCCAGCAATGAGGCAAAGCGGTTACCAACTTTGCGAACGCTGTGTACTCGATTTCATTTCGCGAAGAAGCGCACTGCGCACATTGTGCCGGATATCCATATTAATATGTACCCCAATATATGTGTATACATAGGAATTTTTTGGGAATAGCAAATGAACTTGGAAACTACATAAACATATGATAAAAATATGTGGAATAGCAAGAGCTCAGAATTCCTTAAGAATTTAATTGATCAGCGGAGGGTGAAGTCCAACCAAACACACAAAAATCCTAATCAGCAAAATTCGAGCCGGCAATCACTGCACACTCAATGAATGGTGTCTTTGTTTATTTATATCTTCAAGAATCCCCTCAACCAGCTCATCTTTAACATGATTCGTAAGCTGTTCGTGCAGTTTGGTGACACTGTGCAATGCCTCAGCCGCTGCTTCCAACACACCGTCTCAGTCGATGGAAGTGGACAAAAACGAGGTAACAACAACAAAAAGCCCATTAATAGCTTAAGCCACTTATCGCCCAACGGCAACAACAATGCTCAGAATGATGTACAGAATGTGGCAAATAGGAACAGAGCTACCCATCGGCCAGGAGGCAGGGGCAGTGCCAGGGGCAGGAGTCAGCGGTGGGAAGACAACGTGACGCAGTCGCCAACGCCATCAGCAGGTCACTGGCGCGCTCCACTGGGCCTCCGCCACCTACCAGGGCGTGAATGAATGTGTAAAACAAATATCTTGGCCACACAGCGTGTGAGAGGAGAAGATGAATTTCTCGTTCAACAGCCACCGCTCACACTACTATAAAACTCTCCATCTGTACTCCACTTCATCACAGTCCCACCTGATCTGCCTGCGCTTGCTTACCTTTCTCAATGAAGTCACCCCATTTCTTTGACCAGGCGCGCAAACTTTTTGCATATCCCTTCTCGATGTCGGCACGCTCCTGAATCAGTTGCTGTAGGTCATTGCAGAGTCTGCGCAGGAGAGAGAGATGGAAGTAAAAACAAATTAATAATAATGCAGAAAGGCTTACTTCGGGGGCCGAAGATTATATACCCTGGAATAGTTGTCTCTGAGTTTTATTGAGTTTTTCTCTCTATTCAAAAATAGTTTCACTAAGAATAGATTAGATAATTACATACGAACAGTTTATGCTGTCAACGATACTTTGTTAGTTGCGTTACAAACATTTGAACAACTGATAACACCCTAAAACTGGGATATGATGAGTACAACAATGAAAACTGGTTTCACTTGATTTTTGCTGGCAATGACCCAACACTGTTGCGGTACAACCGTTGACAGACAGACATATGATGGGGTGCAAAGGGGAGGAAATGGTGGTACTCTATCTGGAACTCACTTGTAGCCATCCTCGATGCGCTTGGTGGTGCGTTTGTAGTTGCCGGGCTCCCAGAAGGAATCGCTTCCAGCCTGCAAGAGCTGATCATCGCTGTGGTGGGACATTTCCTGTGGATTTTGGGGTATGGAGGATGCCATTAAATTTGAAACTAATCAAATAAATCAATCAACAAGGGCCACACGCGAAACGAGAGAGGGGGTTGGCGGCAGAACGAAATAGTCATAAATTATTTGAGTTACGTCAACAGAAGTTTTTTCAAAAATTTTCTTTGTTTATAAGAAAAACTTGTAGGTTTATCTCAGGCCAACAAATTACTTTATGCCGCGATTGTTTGTTAAACAATATCTTACGTATATATGCAAGGATGATTGCTTTGTGTATTAAGAGTTTGTTTGGTTAAGAGTCTAGTCTGAGAATCTGCATGTACCGGTCTATGTTTGATTTTGGGAATTACTTTAGAAAGTCTAAGTACAACCATAAAATTCAGAAATTGCCAAAACTAGCACTCGTAAGCACTAAATACGAGGGCAAATAGTTGTTGAAATTGCATACAAGACATTTGAATTGCGTGAACAAGACCAAGAGTGAGCATTGCAACGTGCTGGAATGCGATCGGCTGCTTTAACCCACCTAAAACCCAAATCGGAATCAGCCTTGAAGGTGATTACGGTTTAATTTTGAGTCTGACCCTAATAGTTGTGGGTCTCACTAAAAAAGTTATCTTTTATGGATCAGATATTTATGGAAAGCATTCCTTTGCATGGCCGATAAGACTTTAAGCATTTACTTTTGTGAGTCATTTATGGTGCTCCACTTTACGTAATCCTTATTGCGTATAGACTAGAACCTCGATAACGTCTCAGCAGACAATAGTCGAAATAAGGGAAATTCCTTATCTTATCAGTGATCAATGTGGTGGAGTTTTTCCGTCCACCCGACCGTCCATTCGTCAGTCCATCAGCTGTTCGTAAACAAATGCTGCAATTGCTTCATACACAACCAAAACCACATTGTTAAAGTAGCTGTTATGTTATCATCAGGCATTGGCCAGCATGGATAATGTGGTGGGGACATTGTGCATCATTGAATGGGGAATTTAATCGTTCACACACACACACACATACACTACAGCGACGACACGTCTCGACATGTCTTTGATTTTGGGCGTCATCCATCGGCCAAGCAACTATTTTGTTGTCATTGCCATCCATAGCTTCGCGATCGGTTTTGCTTACGGTGTTTTATAGTATTTCCATCAGGTTTTTCAGGTGATTCGCTTGCGCGGTTATAAATTTAGCTGCATGCAGTCATAACTACTACTTATTTAGCATTGGTTTGGCAGAGGTATTTGGGATTTGCTGCTGCTGCAGCGGCTCCACTTGCGCGGAGCAGTAGAAATTTTCAGCAGAAAGTATACGAAACAGGTTGACGCATACTTCGCATATTTGTGGAGATAGATAAGCAGCACATCACGGCACACACACACATAGTGAGATAAGCGAAACTCGTTTATCTTAAAGATTGAACTTCTCGTTGGGTTTTTTTTTTGTCTTTTTAGGCCCATTAACAGTAAATATTTGCATTTGTATCCAGGCACCTTACATAAGGCAGCGCCGACAGAGAGGGACGGAGAGAGAGATCTCCTCTGTGCGCACAGCAAATTGTTTCCTTTTTTGCTTTAATTATTAACAAGCGAAGCGTACGAAGAACACTTGCTGGCCGATGGGATTTTGTTGTTGCCAGTCTCACACCTATGAACACACCACCGCAGCGCACACACACACAAGCACACATCCACGGGTACACGCATTGAAATTCCGCTACACCCAAAGCAAACCGTACGCGTTTACATGAGTGTGTTCCAAGTCCGTTTTGTCGCTCATGTTTTAGCTTATACTGTGCGCCTTTCAATCAATTAAGCCCACGGACAGGGCAGGCACAAGATGCCTGTTTTAGAACTAGTGCGGAAGACCTACCAAATAACAAAATAGCGTAAAAAGCGTAGTACCGAGTTTTGCCAACTAAAAAAACTATGCGCCAGTGTGACCGCGGATCTGTCGATAAAATATACCTACTGAATCACTGAAATATACCAAAGTATACCTCTCATTTATAAAATATACCGAGAAAATTAACGAACTTAACCAACTTAACCCCGCTCCATATAAACGGATGAACAACTTGAGATTTACCGCGAAAAATAGTTTTTAGTTATTCTTTTAGATTCATCCTTCCGCTTTGATAACACTATACTTTTACCTCAATATCTCTCACCTGAAATGCGTTACAAGTTTCATAATAAAGTTTCGTCAATTCAAATGCCCACTGGTCAACCATGGGCTAATCGTTCTCAGTTGATGGTCCTTTGGAACTAGTTCCAATCCCTATTCGGCAAACTAAAATTTCAAATATAAGATATTTGAAAATGTTCCTACCAAAGCTTAGTATCTATATATTCGGTTTGATTGCATTTAAAATAAAACGACATCTTAGACGACACACAATTTGAGGTACTTACAAAAATTAACATCAGAGATTGCACCATACCACGGACGAAAACGGTTCCAGTTGAAATGAGATGGTCCATTTGTACGAAGTATAACAAATTTAGCCAGACAAAAATTAAACAAGATTTTGAATACGAATGTGTATGTACATTTGTGTATTTGTGTGTATATTTTTACAAATATTTCAGAGGACCTCTTCTCTATTGACATACGAGAGCAAGAACTCGATTTTCTTCGCCAACTGCGACACTTTGCTTCGATTCAGCTCCACGCTGCCGCTGGCCAGGGCAAACAGTTTCTGGAACCCAGCCTCCTGGGAAGCCTTCCGGCTGATCAACGCCTTGCATTGCTGCAGCAGGCGGAGAATGTCGCTCAGGGCAGAAAGTTTGTGGTCGCGCGTAGCCATGAGCTGACGGGCATCCAGCTTCAACTGTTCTCGGCTCTCGACAAAGAAGTTTGTGCCCACGCTTGCACTACCCACTGCCGCAGCGCCCGCTGGCCCGTTGCCCGTGGTGATGGCCTCCATTTCCACTGAAATGATGGCGTCTTCAGCGTCCTCGAAGTTGGTGCCGTACTTCAGGGTAGAGCTGAGATTCACTAGATGCGCTGCAGCCTCGCTGGCATTGGTTCGATGCTCGCCGGCGTAGAAGCGGGCCACGCACGCATACGCACTCAAGATGTTCCACAAGTTGTAGTGTAGACAGGGCGACGGCGTCTTCTGGCAAATATCCGAGAACTTTCGTATATTCTGGTGGATTTCGGGTATGGAGTCGTCTATTTTTTTTACTTCTCCTGGAGCAGGAATTTCCACAATCTTGGAGTTCTTCGCTTTACCCCACCAGGGCTTGTAGTCCGGCATGAGCTTCATGATGTCCCCACTGGCAATTAGCTTCTGGAACTCGCCTTGTTCTTCCTCTGTCAGGCGGCTCCAAACTTCATCGGCGTCGTTGATGTCTATTCCTTTTAGCCGCGCAGCGATGTCCTCCTCCAAATCCTCTTCAAATGCTTCTTCCTCATCATCGTCTTTTTGTCCTTCCTCATCATCGTCTTCTTGTCCTTCCTCATTGTCAGAACCCAACGGGTTGTCCAATCCATCTGCGTCGAAATCTTTGGGATTGAAGCCAGCGTCCGTTTCCCTCATACGCTTAAGTATGTCGTAGATCTTTCTCATGTCCTGCTGGCTTTCGGGCGCCGTAGCCGCACCGGCTAGCTCGTCCTGTATGCAGGATTTGTAGAACTCCTCGGAGCATTTGAGATGTGTCTGGGACTTGTAGCAAGCTACGCTGCAGTACAGCGCATTGCACTTGGGGCAGCTGTACTTGAAAGGCACTGCATGGCAGCTGCAATGGAATTGATTAGTACATATATTTTGAGAGAGGCTCAGCTACTTACAAATGACACTTTTCATCGGCCTCCGACATGATCAATATTTCAAGAAATTCACGAGTCAAAAAAATAAACAAAAAAATGCGGCGTGCCAAACAGCTGAGTGGATTTTTAGTGCGACCAGCGCATTTCGAAAAATTGCTTTATCTATTTCTTTGCAAAAGGGAATTTGAACAGCTAATGAGACAACTAATAAAACTGAATATCAAACAAATAAAATATTGGAATATGGAATTTATTTATTTATTTATTTTCAATTAAGAATTAACTGTTTATTATGGAATAACAAGAGTAATAAATATAAATTAATTATCAGTACAGGAGAGGAAGGAAAGATACAAAATAATTATAATTTATAATTTATATGCATAAAATCTGGATATGCATATGGCATATGGGTCATGGGTATTCGGAAGGTTGTTTTAAAGTACGGGAAGAAGAACTGCACCCCAAACCACTCCGAGCTTATTATAATATTTACTTATGTTTCTATTTCAGGAAAACAATAGAGTTTCTTATTATATTTTGTTGCGCGCGCAGTTTTTAAAAAAGTTGTATGAAAGCAGTTAACATACATGTGTCTGCATGTTACATACATTTACATACTGAACACAAAGCTCCCTTGCTTCCAGAAGGGGCGATTTAAATGTTTGAATTTGTAAAATATAAGGTCATATGGTAAACAAACCAATAAAAATTAGCATTAAAATACGTCAAATTGATTCCTCAATCGGGTTAAATTACTATTTCAGTGGTAAAACTCTTTGAAAGATAGTAATTTCTAATAGAACATCAAATGCGAGGAATATGATTTAAGACTACGGTATATTACGGTATATTTTTAAAATGAGATGGTATATTTTGGTACATTTATGTACCGGTCACACTAAGCCTATGTTTTCCGCGGTCACACTGTTTGTAGAAAATGTGTAGTAGTAGTGTAGTAGTAAATAATATCCATGTCGATGTATCAATATAATATCAACCCTGTGTATTAAGGTCACACTGCCATTCGATGACCGCCCCTTCTTTTTTTTGTTTCTGTTTTCTGTGGTTCCTGTTTCCCGTGTTTTCCGTGTTTAGACGTCGCAATGTCAACAACAAACGCCATCAACGGCAATCTCTACGAGCAGTTGCACCAAGGACGGACGAAAATGTACAAGTCCAAAGTGGACGTTGTCCTGGGCGCCCAGTGGGGTGACGAGGGCAAGGGCAAGGTGGTGGACATGCTGGCCTCTGAAGTGGACATCGTGTGCAGGTGTCAGGTAAGTAACCGACCCTACCCAATCTTTGGGGGGAGTAAAATATAGTGAGTGATAACGCGGCTGTAGCCTCCTGACATCCTTGTCTGAAGGACATTCGATCCCGCTTGGCCCCGGCTACCATAGTCGTCCCAGCATCTGAGTATTTCACAAGTAGATGGCCTTTTTCCAACTATTATCGCCGCCGCATGCTTTCTCATTTGTATTTATCAATTCTGCGCCCGCCATGTGGCTGTGTATGTGTCGGCGTCTGTGCTTGCTCAAGTGTTTGTGTGTGGCTCGGCGCGGCGCATGTGTGTGCCGCTCCGGGTCCCAGGGTATGTGAAGCCGGAGGTAGGGAAATCCATTCTGCACATGGTGTAATGTAACGCTTCTTCAAATCTTCCACCGTATACCTGGCACCCGTCGGTACAGTTGATATCCAGAACTGCCTTATTTTCTTTATTCAATGTATACCTTGCCTTGCCCGTTTATTCTCTGGTTCGAATCGCTTACATATAACAATTTAAATGTGTATGTGTATTCCGTCAGCGAGTCTGCCAACCAAAATTCGTCACTTGTGCTCTCTCGCTCTGCCTCACGCTCTCTCGGCCTCGACTGACGTTAATTCCTTTCCGCTGTGCTATTCCCCACATCCACATCTGTTGTGCTTGCTTAGCAGAACCACCAGCCAGCCCAGGTTTACATAACCACCAACATCAGTCACCATACCCCGCACCGAGAGGAAAGAGGAACCCACATGACAGAGATACACACTTGGCGCGACCCGGCATCATCACCACAGGCTGACTGCACATGCAGTCTATCCGAGCACTAGTTTCTTATCACTGCAAGTTCCCGGAATCCATAGTTAGAGTAATCCTCTTCTTTTTTCGTTGTAACTGACCGTTACGTGCCGTACCGTGCCGGATGGTTTATGTCCCAATAACAACTTGTTGATACTAGTTTGGGCTTGTGCCCAAAACTATTTTAGTTCAATGAACGATATGAAATGGAGTTCCCCCCCCTTTTTGGGAACGACATATGTATGTATGAATGTATGTTGATGCATCTCCTAGCAACACTGCAGAGCTGAAGTACTCTTATCAGAGCAGCTTTGTTATATAACAGATAATTCTGTGGACTGAGTCACACGACTGACACGCCTCTCGGTGATTCCGTTTACGCATATTGCGCAGTGAAAGGCCATGGACGGGTATGGGTCTAGGTCTGATTTTGGGACTGGCCCTGGGACTGCGACTACAATCTTGGCTCGCCATTTCCTCGTATCTTATCATTCCTGAGGAACAGAAAGTTATACGGGTAGCGGTGGTCTGTTCCTGGGACTGCGTAAACAATTTTTGATTGTCTTGTTTTTGTTTTTTCGCAATGATTTGTGAATGTTCCAGAATTTTCACTCTTCTCTTTCTCCGCTAATCACCACCTTTAAGCACATACACACATTTTTCATTTTCTATGCTTTTTACAGTATATAATACTATGTTAGATTAGCAAAAGTCAAGCAAATTTTGTACAGTTGCCAAAACGAAAGAGAAAAACAAATAAAATGTCTTCTGGCGTCAACCTGGGCTGGGGTGTTAGCGGTCTCTGAAGTTCTTTACGATAGGTAAAATTCTGTGTGTGTGTGTGTGTGTGTGTGTGTGTGGAACGTTTTCGTTTTCATGCGACAGAGTGTGGGGCACGTGGGCACATTTGACAGCCCGAAATGGGCCGAAACACGGGACTGAACGGGTGTTATTCAATTGACATACAAATATTTTATTTATTTTTCATTTTGCACAGCTTTTTGTTTTTCTCTGCCATAACACATAGCAAAATCACAACAAACAATGCTAATTTTGTATATCAACATTTATACTTATGGGGGATACATTATATCATTTGGCAGATTTTCTGACCTGTTTTTCTATTATATTTGTTTACCCCACAGGGCGGCAATAATGCTGGACACACTGTGGTGGCCAATGGCACCGAATTCGATTTCCATCTACTGCCGAGCGGCGTCGTGAACGAGAAATGCATCTCGGTCATTGGTAAGTTTTGAGAGGCAAGAATCAGAATGATACCATGGGATCCATCGAGTCAAGAAATGCAAGTTAAGGCAAGCAAGATAAATCTCTAGCAAGAAGTGTTTTGAATTTAAAGTAAGCCAACGATTTCTTACCTATTCTCTTTTGATTTTCATATTTTAAATTTAACGAAAATGTAACGAACTTTGTAGTGGTTGATGCTGAGTTTAAGACTAAATTTATCCGCTAAGAGAGATTCCACTGTACCTACAAATGGATCTACATATACATACTCTGCCTATTCGTTTATTTTGTTTTTAGTTTAGATTTTCCCTCGCGATATTGTATATATCGAGAAAATACTGATGTATGCATATGTTCTGTACATATACATACATACATATGTGTATCCCCGAGTGTATATGTAGTATATGGAGGAATTTCTGGCAAGACATAGTGCATCATTGACATTGGCTTGCGGGTCAGTCAGATGGGTCTGTTTTTCGACTTTGATATCGCTCGCCCATGAAAATAAAAGGTTTTCTATTTTCGTTAATGGGAAAATGGAAATAATTGCATCAAAGTAGGGCGGCAAAGTTGATAACGCTACGTGCCTGGTGGTGCTGCCAATGACGTCACCAAGGTCGTCATTGTCAATTTATTCACGAGTATATCTCGCTCCTGGTTACATTTATCCAGCTCTTCTGCTTTGCAAAGTTTAATCGATGTTGTAGTTGGTGACTTTGTTTACCAGAACAGCAGCAACAACAACAAATTGTGCATTCTCATCGCTTGTCACAAGACTAATTTATGAGATAATCAGAACAGAGTCCCACAGCCCCCCACAAACACACAAAGAAAACCCAATGAAATGGCTGTTGGGGGTGCCAGTGGTGGTGCTGATGGGAGAGCTTTTGCTGTTTAGATATCGTTTAGGACACACAAAAACACATAACCAAATCCATCCACCCACACAATCAACCACAACGGGTGGGGTACACATTATTCTAATCAGGCAATTAGCTTATTATTTTGAATTTTCAACTTATTCCATGCCCAATTTGTACATCAGCTGTTCGCAAAGCAAGCTCGCGTGCCCAGGCATTATGAATTATGAATTATGAATTTCGTTTTAAATGGCTTTGCAACTCGTCAAGCTGTTGTGAAATTTACACACAGATGCGTGTACATATTTACAGATTCTCAAGAAATGTCCAACCACTTGATTCCGCCTGTATTCTGTTTAGTTTTCAGGCGCAAAAGCTGTACCAACAATAAATAGCCGCAGCTCTACGAAATAAGTGAACATATATATGTATCCAATATAAGCTTAATGTGCAATAAAAACTGATAGATAACAGTTCTACTAGTAACAGCTCGTGTAAGCACTTATTAGATAAGAGACAACAGAACCAGTTTTAGTGGGTCTGTGCAGCATATCATTGGAGTTTAGAGTGTGTTTAATCGAAGAGGGAAATTTGAAACCACTCTGAGGAATAGGATCACTATTAGCTAAGAATGTTTGAAGTAAATATAAAGGAAATAAGTTCCGTGGAAAACAAGAGCAACCGGGGGGAATGAAGGTGCAGTGTGTTCCAGCTTTAGTGCCTTTACGTAAGGCGCACTGCAGGGGCAGTTGTCACATGACTGCGAGACGCAATATCTGGCACATTTATTACCCATAAAGTGTGCAGTTTCAGCAAGTGGGGAGATCCCCCAGATATACTCAAAGCTCTAAGCTAACATTTGTTTGTGCACTTGCAGGCAATGGCGTTGTCATCCACCTGCCCTCGCTGTTCGATGAGGTGCTGAAGAACGAGGCCAAGGGCCTGCAGCACTTGGAGCACCGTCTGATCATCTCGGATCGGGCGCATTTGGTGTTTGATTTCCACCAGCATGTGGATGGCATGCAGGAGGCTGAGAAGGGTGGCAAGTCGCTGGGCACCACCAAGAAGGGCATCGGTCCGGCCTACTCAAGCAAGGCCACTCGCAACGGCATCCGTGTGGGCGAGCTCCTGGGCGACTTTAATGCGTTCAGCGACAAGTGAGTGCCGAATCACCATCGCTCGCCTTATGTTGGTTTGTTATTTATTTATTGATATTTGTTTCAGGTTCAAGTTGATTGTCGCCACACATCTGCGGCTGTTCCCATCGATTAATGTCGACGTTGAGGCGGAACTGACCCGCTACAGGGACTACGCAGAAAAGGTGCGTCCCTATGTCAAGGACACGATTTGCTTCTTACACACAGCCCTGCGCAACGGCAAGACCATCCTGGTCGAGGGCGCCAACGCGGCCATGCTGGACATTGACTTTGGCACGTATCCATATGTGACCAGCAGCAACTGCAGCATTGGCGGCGTCCTCACCGGTCTGGGCCTGCCCCCTCAGACCATTGGCGAGGTCATTGGCGTGGTCAAGGCCTACACGACACGAGTGGGTGACGGCCCCTTCCCCAGCGAGCAGTTGAATGTGAGTTGGAATTGCCAAATACAAAGATATTCGAATCGCTTATTGAACGACTCCTTTGATTTTTAGGAAATTGGTGATCTGCTGCAGACGCGAGGCTTTGAAGTTGGCGTCACCACGAAGCGAAAGCGCCGTTGTGGATGGCTGGACATCCCATTGCTGAGGTACACCTCGCTGGTGAACGGCTACACGTGCATTTGCCTAACCAAGCTGGACATCCTGGATACGCTGCCGGAGATCAAGGTGGCTGTGAGCTACAAGAAGGCCAATGGTGACAAGCTGGATCATTTCCCGGGCACCATTGCCGAGCTGGGCAACATCGAGGTGGAGTACGCAGTCCTCCCCGGCTGGCAGACGTCCACGGAGAACATCCGCAACTTCAAGGAGCTGCCGGAGAACGCACAACACTACGTTCGCTTCCTGGAGAAAGAGCTGAGCGTGCCCGTGCGCTGGGTGGGCGTTGGCAAGGGCCGTGAGTCCATTATTAACGTGCACTAGTGCCAGCCAGATGCAGCGACGTACTTATGAATATGTGTGTGTATATGATGAGACGGAAGCGCTTTAATGCCCATTAGCCAGAGACGCGCAACATAGCGGAATGGCCTTTAACTATCTAACCACAGACCTAACCACCACAAATGAAACTAATATTTCGACTATCTACAATATTTGGACACAAATTATTAGCCTATTGCTTTTTTAAGATTTATTTCATAGTTTTTGATGATGTTCACATATTCATTTTGAGCGGCTCCTGCCCATATGGATGGGGGGGGGCTCGCCACGCATATAATACTTACTATCAATTCTTGTTTGATGCGGAGAGGACGAACTTAGTTTTTAAGATCATCAGGTGCAGTTTTCAGATTTTGTATGCGAGGAAGAGGAGGCAAATATTTTAATTGTACAATAACTATATGATGTTGTTTTAATATTTAAATACAACAAACAGTGTGCTCTGACTTGTGTAATTGTGTCGCAACAAAATACATTTTAATTCAAATATGTTTGTGTTTCTTAATTGTTTACCTGATTAGAGATTTTAATATTTCAAAAATAAATGTTGAAACTATTCGATTTTAACTATCGTTTTCACCTATCGATTCTAGCACCTGCAAAATACTCGATTACATATTTTCCGTATATTGCGTGGGGTCACACTTTTCTACTACCTGTTTGCTTCATTTAATTTATTTTATTTATTTTTTTCGTCCATTGTTTACCTTGTTTATTGTTGGCTTGTTTAAGTTGTTAGTGAAGTAAAAAGTTTTTCAATATGGTAAGTTATGGCTACAAAAAGTGACATAATCGCTTTCTACGACTGCACTTTCCACTTGACTGCCCCCATTAACAATTTATTTTCGTGCTACTTTCTATATTCATATTACTCTCAACAGGCACGTTACTTTAAAGAGCAGGATATTGATGGTAATTATTGCTGTGACGAATTGATGATTTCACTCTAAAAACATTTCTTATCTCCAATGCAGAGTTCCGCGAGTGCTTTTATCTGTTTGCCCGTTCGGGCCAAATCAACAATTTGGACGAACTAACTGTAAGCAGTATTCATACACAACACCATAAACTCTTGTGACTACAATGCGTCGTTCTAGGTAATCATGCGATCGCTGGGTCTGTCGCCGACAATCCAAGAACTGGTTTCATACTTGAAGCAGAAGAATGGAAAAATGAGCTTCGCCGACTTTCTGGACATCATGCACCAGCACTCCAAGGTAGAGAGTCTGCCGGACGAGGTCATTGCCGCCTTCAAGGCAGCCGATCCTCACAACAAGGGCACCATATCTGCCCGGCAGCTGCGCAACCTACTACAAAACTGGGGCGAGGGCCTCTCCGTGCGCGAGGTGGACAATATCTTCCGTGAGGCTAATGTCAACAGCAATACCAATGTGCGGTACGCAGACTTTGTCAAGATTGCTTGTGCCCCAGT
Organism: Drosophila guanche; assembly: GCF_900245975.1. Classification (NCBI taxonomy): domain Eukaryota; kingdom Metazoa; phylum Arthropoda; class Insecta; order Diptera; family Drosophilidae; genus Drosophila; species Drosophila guanche. Next base: position 3,565,201 of record NW_022995755.1, on the reverse strand, counting down.
GCCAGACTACTATTAGTCCATGCTGGCAGAGCCTTAAAAAACATTCCAGTACACATGCAATTCCCTATGAAACTCGCACAAAAAACCACTTGCAAATAAAGTTTAGAGACGATATTTAAGAAAAGTTTTCGATTTTATTTGAAAACTTCTTCACTTGTAGAAAAAGGACATCAGCCGTTCTTAGTTGGCAATGGTAACCTCAACCTCTACGCCGGGCTCGATGTTGATCGACGTGATCTTCTTGACGATCTCAGATGGGGAATGCAAGTCGATGATGCGCTTGTGAATTCTCATCTGAAAGGGGACGAAAATAGAGATTTAAATTAGTAATGGGTCGCAGCAGTGCTGAAGAAGTTGTCCAGCTGAAGGCTTTGTAGAATTCGGAGAGCCAAATTGTGAGGAATATCAGCAAAGAGGACTATGAGAACACGTTTACTCTGGGCAGACCAAATGAGATACTGTACAACGGCAGATTAAGTACCGAACCACGATATCAGATCTGCCCATTCATATAGAAGCATATGTCAATGTGATGACTCACCTGGAAACGATCCCAGGTCTTGGAACCCTCACCACAAGGAGTCTTACGGGTGGTGATGCGCAGGACCTTGGTTGGCATGCGTACGGGGCCCTGAAACAGAAAAGAAACACCATTAGCCACATATTTCTACATGATTTCACACAAGTGTCGCTTGAACCATATAATACTCCCACACTGTTGGGATTCATTGCGGGAATAATGTCCGATTCAAGCATTTTTCTATTGCATTTATTAAAGACTAGGCTAAGCGTCTGGCGGAACACAGAGCCTCCAGGTAAATGCGGATGCACATGGTGTGCCACGGGGATGCCACTCACCTTGACACGCAGATTCTGGTTCTTGGCACCGTTGATCAAGTCACGGCACACATTCTCCAGAGAACGCACGTTCCTGGAGGTCAGGGTAATGCGAATGCGGTGCACTGAAGCAGAATCGCCGCCATGGGGCTTCTCAATGTCCTTGGGTGCAGCAGCCTGTCGAATGTGAGAGGCATCTATTAGTTTCAGGTTATGGTGAATCTCGCAGCACGTGCGTCGGTTTCATCTACACATTTTGCACTTCCAATAGCTGCAAACTACGTACAACCATCTTCTGCATGCCACAGCATTCATATTTACCATTATTAGCAATTTCTCTGGTCGAGATAGTCAAATCTTTTTATTTTGAGCAGCGCTGAACCAGTGTGGTTGCACGTTGAAAAAAGAAGGGGCGGTCGGTGTCATCGAATGGCAGTGTGACCTTAATGCACAGGGTTGATATTATATTGATACATCGACATGGATATTATTTACTACTACACTACTACTACACATTTTCTACAAACAGTGTGACCGCGGAAAACATAGGCTTAGTGTGACCGAAACATAAATGTACCAAAATATAACATCTCATTTTAAAAATATACCGTAATATACCGTAGTCTTAAATCATATTCCTCGCATTTTATGTTCTATTAGAAATTACTATCTTGCAAAGACTTTTAAAACTGAAATAATAATTTAATCCGATTGAGGAATCAATTTGACGTATTTTAATGCTAATTATTATTGGTTTGTATACCATATGACCTTATATTTCACAAATTCAAACATTTAAATCGCCCCTTCTGGAAGCAGGGGAGCTTTGTGTTCAGTATGTAAATGTATGTAACATGCAGACACATGTATGTTAACTGATTTCATACAAATTTTTTAAAAACTGCGCGCGCAGCAAAAGAAGATAAGAAACTCTATTGTTTTCCTGAAGGAAACATAAGTAAATATTATAATTAGCTCGGAGTGGTTTGGGGTGCAGTTCTTCTATCTTTACAACATAATTGGGGCTAAACTCCGATTTCGGGTTGTATGGGTGCCGTAAAGTTTTATGTTGTATGGGTGCCCAACCCGTACTTTCCAACCACCCTCCGATTACCCAATACCCATATACCATATGCATATCCAGATTTTATGCATATAAATTATAAATTATAATTATTTAAACCTTATATTCGAAAATTGGTAAATTTTATCTTTCCTTCCTCTCCTGAGCTGATATTTAATTTATATTTATTACTCTTCTCATTCCATAATAAGCAGTTAATTCTTAATTGAAAATAAATAAATAAATTATGTATTCTATATATTTTCCATTTTCTAATTTTAATATATTCTATTTGTTTGATATTTATTAGTTGTCTCATTAGTTGTTTCCCTTCGCAAAGGAAAAGAGCTTTCAAATTCCCTTAACAAACCAAGGGAGCTTTCATGGTTCGAAATTTATACCAAAAAATAAGGTGTCGACAACAGGTAAATACGCCAAAAAAATTCCATGTTCCAGTTCTTATATCTTAACATAATTGGAGCTCGACACCGGTTTATACAATGTAATTACTCCTTTCTTTTCCTTTTGCTAAGAAACACCGGATCATTATCCGTACGTCCTGCGACTCTGACAGACGCTTACCACATCAGACGCTCTCCTGATCTGAGATAAATACCGAGATATTGAACGAGCACAGAAATATGCACAGAAAAATGTATTTAAAATAAATTCGTTCCTTTCTTCCTTTCCTTACTTTCTTCAAGTATTCTTTACAAATTATCAAAGTTCACATATGAATTTTATGACATTTTAACCCACTTTTTGAAAGCAGTTTTTCTTTAAAAATTTTATTCAACACAACACGTCACACACATCTGTACATACAAGAAGAAATCACAATTAAAACATGTTTAAGCCAAAGAAATCAAAGGACTGGAAAATAGTACCACGCAAACATACCGCGTAAGTGGAAACTTTTGACTCGATTACAGAAAATTCATGTAATAATTCTTGTGTTTAATTGTGACTTATCCTGGCAGCTTTGACCCCGGCAATACCAAAATTACAGAGCAATTGGAGGCATTCAAAAGGCACACGGACGAGTTTGAAAAGTCGAATCAAAAACGCAAAGAAACTTCATTTAAACTTGAGAACAAGAATCGCTTGGTGGACGATGCCATGGAGCACATCAAAAGTAATCCTTCGACCAATGTGAATGTGGATGGGGGGAGCTTCCAGTGCCACGGCTTGGTTCTTTCAATGTTCTCGAAACGTCTGAGGGAGGACATGAAAAAGGGCAGCCTGAACTTTCAGGCACCAGAACTGTCATCCCATGCACTTGATCAAATATACCGCTGGGTGCATGGCGATAGCAGTGTTGTGGAGACCTTTGACCTGAAACTCTTTAGAGCTGCTAGCTTCCTGGCCATTCCCGAACTGGTCGACGAGATGTGGAAGCAGCTGGACAAAAATAATCTAACTGAATACGCTGCCTTCAAGATGCTGTGCAAGTCGCGCAAAATGCACGACATTGAGGAGCTGCACGAGGTGATGGTCTCCCGAATATCCAAGTCCACGCTGGTCATCTTCTCCTCCAATCAGTTCCTGAAACTCAATGAGAACCAAGTGTCGCTGCTGCTGAAGTCGGACCGTTTGGCAGTCAACTCCGAAATGGAAGTGGGTCAGCTCTGAATATTCATTGACATTTTACTTAATTTATTTATTTAGATTTTTTATGGCGGCTTGTGCTGGCTGAGATACAAGTGGCCCCTACGTCGCGACAGCGTTGGCAAGGTTCTGCAGAGCATTCGCTTTGGGTTTATGTCCGTTTTCATGCTCAGGAAGTTGACGTTGTCGGATCGACCGCACACCGGTCCGTTCGGGGACATCTTGGATGTGTTCATAAAGCTGCCCGACTTCAAGAAGATCCTAGCCGATGCCATGTTCTACAGCAGCCTTTTCACGATCAGTTTGAAGCAGCCGGATTGTCTGAAGGATAGGCTTGCAGTGACCCGGATGAAGCTCCTTCGCGCTCGCTGTTGGACGGTGGATAAGCGTTGCGCGCACCATCGCCCTGTCTCCGCAATCATTCCGAACATGTCCTTTGTGTCGTGGGAGGAGTTCACGACCTACATGTTTATGCTGCAAAATGATAAAACCAATATCGAAGACTGCATTCGCTGTGTGGACGAACCGGAGCGCCTCTTCTGTTCGGGCTCGGAGAGCGATCTGTCGGTCCATAGCTTCACATCGTCACATACTTCACAGTTGTCGGAGACGTCCACCACCAGCGTGACAAGCAGCTGCGAAGACACTTCGGATGCGGTATCAGTACTTTCCACGGGCTCATCAGCATCGGATGCATCGGATCGCCTGACCTCCATTTACTCATCAGAATCCAAGGGCTCATTGGCACGGCAGAGACGCCTGACCTCTCCGGATAAGTAGAAATTTTTAGAGAATTTAATTGTCCGGCTGATTTTAGCCTACTCAGATGAATTAATTGTTATCCTTTTTCATACAGCAGGAAACGTTTTTTAATATTCGCGGGTAAATAAACACCCGTTGGTCGACATGGAAAGGTAATCCAATTCCTCGATTTAGACATTCGTTTTATAATTCTCAGTTAGATACGACTTTTAGAAATGCAAATACAGTTTTAGCCGATAGATAAATCAGTTATCTACAACATAGATTAGTTTAAAAGCAATTCTTTTATCGTATTGCTTAAAGAAATGCGGTTTTAACAAAAAATGCCTCAAAAATGCTCATTCTTTTACACGACAACTACACCATTTGCTACACAAATTGACTCGCAGGGCGTAATAATACAAGATAACACTACAGCGCAGGGCTGCCAGACTGTCTTAAAAGGTCGTGGCACCTCAGTGACGTCAGTGTTGCCCCGAACAGTTTTAGCCGTTGGAAATTTGAAATTCCGCTCCTCAATTAGCATTTAGGAACTTATTCGCCATAAGCATTACATGGCATCACGTTTATTGTTATCACAATAATTTTACGAGTGAGTTGCGCGCGCTTTTTAATGATATTCATGAGTTTTATATTGGTTTATTTTTGTACACGATAAAGGCGCGCGGTGCTTTTTTGGGTCCAGTCTTGTTCGAGCTGAGTGGGTGGGGATGGGGCCTGGGCTGACGGCAGTTGTGGTCACGCGCGTCCATGGCTCGGCCCCAGAATGTGGAGCAGCGCAGCGTAGCTTTATGGCATGGCTTTGTTGTTGTGGCAAGAGTATTGCCTGTGGTGTCGTATGAAATGCGCTTGGAATTTACCAGACAGACCTTTGCCTTGTCGTCCACTCCTCCTGCTTGGCCAGGTCTTCTTTTTCCTCGTCCTGCGCCTGTGATAATCGCCCCGCTGGCTGCTTGACAGGCAAACAATGCTGTGAATTTGATTAAAATCAGCCTGCGTGTGCGTCTTCAGTTCTGGCTGCTCTTGTGGTTCCTGCTGCTTGATATTTTGTCGTTATTGGAGCACACTCACATCTGGGGCAAGCTAAAGCCTGGCTTATGGCCGCCTCGTTTGTAGCCGCAGTCCGATGCAGGCGGTGCGTTCCACTAATTGCCAAACGCCTAAATTTGGCCTGGGAAAACGTTTGGGTTGGGTTGGGTATAAGTATTGAAAGTTCTGAGTCTTTGTTTTGATTTAATAATCCAACATTGAGTGAATAAATATCTTCGTTTGGATTGCTCAAAGAGTGGAAATGCATTTCTTCTCCGCGTTTCAATGGCTATGGCTGCTAATGAGCTCCAGCTGCCAGGGCGACACTTATGTGTGCCACTCCTCATCCTCATCCATCTCCCTCAACAGCACCACCACCTCGAGAGTTCTTCTTTCTCTTTCTCAGCTGGCTTCTTGTGAATTTGCAATGAGGCTAAAAGCTAATTAGTTGCCTGGATTTCACAGCTTCCCTTTCTGCCTCTCCCTCACTGTCTGTAGCTTCCTTCCTCTTGCTCCAACCAAGCGTTAATTTTTCCTCTGAATTGCACACAGGAGGAGGCTCCTTAGGTGAAACGAGGTTGTGTGTAGGAGTCACCCCCACACACACAGACACACAGACACACAGAATGCAGGATCATCCACACGGCGAAACGAAACGGATGTTCTCGCGCCACGTTGGCTCCGGTCCCGGTCCAGGAGCAGGACCAGGTCTCGGTCTCCCTGCCAAGCTTTTTTTGTGGCAGGAGGGTGTGTGCGTGTGTGTGTGTGTGTGTGTGCTGAGGGGGCTGCAGAATGTTAATAAATCTTATTTTTATCATTTGGCTATAAATACTGAATTTTTAGCTCCGGCCATGCTCAATTTATGGCCATTATTTATGTCGGAAAAGCGAAAACCTCAAACATGCTGCCACACTTTTTGCTCTCCCTCTGCCTCGACCATTGCTGCTTGCTGCTGGCCTGCATTGTGCATCCATTTTTATTTGTTGCTGTTTTGGCCAAAAGAAAGAAAAGAAAGAAGCAAAGATACACGGGCCATATTATTGCAATTTTCCAGTTGCTCCGCCCACGCGAGATCCGCAGGGGAAAATGGGAAGATGCCAGGAAAAGGAATGGCACAAAGCGAAAAATGAAATATGAAAAATTGCATTACACCTTAATAAACACCTCAGCTGGCGAACCACAGCCAGAGCCACACCGGAGCGAAGCAGATCGTTACAGGGAGTGCAGCGGAGTGAAGTGGATGTGGGAGCCATCAGGCAGGATCAGAGCTTGAGGTATGACCAAACATATCTCTTCCCAATCGGCGCTGCAGATGGAGTTCCAGTCGGAGTGGGTGCTGCTGCAGCTGTGTGTGCCCTGCAGTGGCCATAATGAAGATTGTCTGCGGCTTAAGTGGACGCACGTTGCTCGCCCGCTGGATGTGATGCTGTATTGCAGATGAGGTTCGGGATGGGAAGCAGAACTCGGGCGGGGGATAACCGCCCAACAGGTAAGTTCTGAGATCGCGATCATTTAGGCGCTCATCTGGCATAAAATTGTTAGAAACGCCCAGTGTGTGTGCGCCTCTGGGTAGGATCGGTGATGCTCCTCTCTCTCTCTCTCTCTATCTCGTTCCCTGCTAGCCATAACGTTTTTGCCATTAAATTAATAAATTAATGCGATCGTGCAACAGTCGATCATGTGGCCAGTTGCCAGCTACAGGTTCAGCCTGTCAGAATTCCCAAAATCTCAATACAACAAAAAGTTGATTCGTCTTTAATCACAAAAACATTTCTGGACAGCCTCAACCCAAAGTTGTGGGACAGTGTACCGTGAAGTGAGATTCTACTCCACATGGGCAACCCCTTATTGAATTGATCATCTTGTTTATTCTGGCTATACTTTTCGAACGATCTTCAGACACTGTGCTTGGAGTCTGGCCTGAAGAGCACATTGCACACTCGTACTGCCAGTACGCCGAACGAGCGAACGCTGGTCGTGATCGCAAAAGTGGGTGTTGCTAAGTGTTTTGGGGTCTCTTGGATGCTCGTTGCAGACGCAATGGCTTTGCTGGCCACAACTTTCGAGCGGCCACAGAACCAGTCTGCCATTTTACAACCTCTCAACCCAATGCTGGCCTCCCCACCGCTGCCTCCGCTGCTCCTCTTGCATCATTAACGCGGGGCAACGACAACGGCAAAGGCAACTGCAAGGAGAGGAAATAATTGCACGGATGGCACTGGAGGCCGTTCCCTGGATGCGGCTCCACGGTGGATTGCCGCGCCACGCTCTTTCCTCGCCTCGCATCGCATCGCTGTGTTGCTCTGTTAATTTTACAGCCATGTCTGATATTGCTAAATGGCTGTGAGTGGATTCGTTTAAGCACCAATTTTATTACCAACAAGCATCACGTTGCATCTGCATCAGTTCGTTTCTCTCTCTCTCTCTCTCTCTCTCTGGTCGCGAATGGGGCATGGCTCCAGTCTCTGGCTTCAACTCCAACTCCAGCTTTGGCTCGGTTTGTGGCAGTTGCTGTTGCTCCTGCTGCTGCTGCTGCTGCTGCTGCTGCCGCTGCAAGTGGAGAGATCCAATCAGGTTGCGCCTTTTTGCTTCAGTTCCAAACAGAAACAACTACAACCTCCACTTGTGGCCATTATGAGCTGGCAGTTGTTATTTTTGTTGCTACGGTTTCTTCTGGTTGTTGCATATTTTGCATTTTCAAGGAGGCTGTGGATAAGCAGAAATTATACACGACATACACACAGACATACAATGTGCTGTACATACATCTGTATTTACTTATATAACGAAACAAAAAGAGAAGGAAAAGCAACGCCCCTGCAGCTGCCATTAATCGTTAATCACTTTTACATTGCACTCAAATTATATATTTATTGCAGCCCAAAAATAATTGTTGTAATTTTTATTGCAACATTGAAAGGCCCTAAGCACAGAGTTGTTAGGTTCAAAGCTTGTTTGAAAATTATTTTAACTAGATCTGGGGATTTTTTTAAGTTTAAATACTAATGGTTACATTTATTTGGAGAGTCCTCTCTATTCAATTCAAACTGTCAATTTACAGATACATTTATTTATCTGACATTTGGCATAAATATTCAGCTGTTGTTTGTATTGCAATTGGCAAAGAGCAACTGGGCTAAACAAATGATACAGATCGCTGCTTTTTTTTAAGATCAATCTTTAATATTTATTGTAAGTTTAATTCGTATTTCCGGATTATTTATTGCTGCATATTGTTAATGTTTTGAGATTGCCATCAAATTGAAATAAATTAAGTTGCAATTTAAATGTATATTTAATAACAAATGAGATGAAAATATTTCTAAATTTAAGGTGATCACAAAGTTTGAGATGGTTAAATAGATTTTTAAGTGGGAAATGCTTGACTTGTATTTATGGCTGGCAGTTGGAAGTAATCCAATACCCAAAAATCAAAAAGCTTTGATACTTTGAAAATTAAATTTAATTATGTGGAATATATTATCATCTGATTGATGATATCGGAAACCTTACAATTTTCTCTACAGTTGATGGTTTTTCCTAATTTCTTAAAGTAATTCGATCAACTCCCAAGTCTAAACGATATGATAGGCGATATTTACAATTTAAATGTGGGAAAATACTCGTAGTGTTATGTAAAGTGGAGCTGATGCTACAAGTCCGATATGTCACCAGTGGGATAAGACACTAAATCTATACATATAGATATCATAAGTGCTAATGTGAAGTGACTTAATCGAAACTTGTCAATCAGCAGCTCGCATTACACGTGATTGGCTCACGTCGGTATTGGGATTGGGATTGGTTTCGGGCCTGGGCCTGTGCCTGCGTCTCGTTGTCCACTTGCTGATGATCCCGTTTATGGGTCGACTAACTGCTCCACTTATTCGGAATCGCGCTCTAGAAAGCAAATGAAAACTCATTGTTTGACGGGGCTCAGGTTACAGATGCAGCAGGGGAGAGTTCCCCCCCGGCCTAAAATCTCAATCCCATTTCCAAGGACAATGGACCACCCGCCGGGGCTTTGTTTCTCCTGCTCCTTCGCATGGCTGCGGAGCGGGGGGAGGTTATTTTTTTAAAGCCAGTCACGTGCCATCAACGACGACACTTCTGACATATCCGGCGGACCACACGCGCCGCCGACAACCTCCTTCTGACCCTCTCTCCTTGAGTGCCGGGGCAAGGCTGCTGGTGCTGGTGCTGGTGCTGCTGCTGCTGCTGCGGGCAAGTGTCAAGGCAGAGCAGAACAAAAAATTAGCGCATCACGTGCGTCTTCTGTGCCGCAATATCCTTTAACTGCCAGCGTTGTCCTTATCCTTATCGCTATCAGCATCGACATCGTCATCTCCATCGCCATCGATTTCGTTTAATATGTTAATCTGTGCCAGGACTGTGGCCACTTGCTCCCACCCTTTGGGTATCCCCTGCTGCTCTCTGTCAGCCTGTTCATTAGTGCCTCATAAAATAGGTTTTCCAGCAGAGTTTTCCACTGATATTGGTGGCTTCTTTACTTTACTTTTATTGAAGCCCTATAAAAATCATTGGTCCTGGTCTCCACCACTTAAACGAGACAATCAAATAAAAATCAACGAAACGAAAAAAAGGCTTTAAACACCCGTAAGAATCGGGTCCACTTATCGGTGGAATATGGCGGCGGAGATGGAGATGGAGAGAGCATTTATCTCAATGCGAGAAAGAACTAATTACTCCCCTGGAGTGGTTCTGCCCCCTACTTTCTCCCTATCTCCCGCTCCGCTTCGACTTAATGCCAGCGTTAATTGCCGCTCGCTGAGATTTTTCACTGCTTACATTTTATTTTTATGGCATTTCCCGGCATAAAAACGCGTGAAAAGTTCTTCCCAGTTGATCGAAATGACTTGACTTTGAGCCGTGTAACCGTTGACCTTTTTTTTAATGCTTCAACTTCTCACAGTAGTGGAGAGTAGCGGCTGAGTACCGACTGATGTCCTTGCTAAGGGTTTATGATCTGTGGATTAAGGGTTGATGTTATTTGGTGAACTGAAATTGTGAAGGGAGCTCGTAGAGATTTATGAAGCTATGATTGTCAGGGTTAAATGAATAATGAATGTTGATATAACTTGAAACTATATTTCGATTTAGGGTGGGGAAAATTATATGGAAATTATTTACTTATTTTGAACATTTCCCTGAAATTATCTCTAATTTTAGCAAAAATTCCTTAACCATAAATGTTCATTTAAATTTTTAGTGGAACATATTCCATTGGTAACAATTGTTATATTTAATTTATGATACAATTCTTGTCAAAAGGTTTCTCCGAGGTTCCTCAATCTTTGCCACAGGAAGACCAAAAAAAAAATGTTAGCGATATCAGTTATTATCCATAATGATTTTATCCCATTCGACAAGTGTTTAATGAAATCCTTCAAATTGATCTGATCTTAAATATCGCTGTGGGAATACTTGTTTATTTCCATCCATACCTCCACTCTAATCTCTGATTTTGTCTCCAAATCAGCTTCCATCAGATCAGGTTACAATTTGTTTATGTGGGGTGATTTCCACCTCTTTTTCTTTGCGAGTTTTTTATGCCTGGGTTTCTCACACTGTCCCATCCACATCCATCCACATCCATTGATTGCTCATTTATGTTCTGTCAAAGGAGGAAAATACTTTTGAATGGGCATATTGTGGCAGTCACTGAGGCAATTTCCCATACGCACACGCCCGTCACAACGGCCACACCCACCACCCAAGAGGAAGCACCCCAGCACAGCTTAGTACAAGTTGCAATTTCCACCACCGCACCACACCACCAGCCGTTGCAGCATCATCCATCGTGGGGCAGGAGCTGGAACAGCGGCCAAGGCTAAGCGGATATTCATTACACGAACCGCACGCTGCCACGCGCCGCCGCTTTAGCACCCTCTCGTCGATGGATGGACTTGGATTTGGACTTGGACTTGAATGCGTCCTTGGATGGGCTTACACTTTACATATGTCACGGATATCCCCGTGGGAGGGTTCTGACTTTTGAGCGGAGTCAACCCGCTGATCCTGTTTGCTGTAAATAATGCGATTAACGGCATCACGCAGCCAGCTTCTGATCCTGTTCACCCGCTCCTGCTCCTGCTCCTTGAGAATGGTGTGTGTGTGTGTGGGAGGGGGGGGGGAGGGGTTGTTAATGAGCCACTGAAGGAACTGCGCTCCACAGAGATTCCCGGATTAGTGCTACAAATTTGCGCCTGAGCCTGGTGTGAAATATGAATGAACGAAAAGGAATCTGAGGGAGTAGAGAAGGTGGCTGGCTGTACGGAGTTGGATGGGGTAATAATGAAAAATTATTGGTTTTGGGTTTGTCATTGTCTCTACACGTTAAGAGAGGCAGCTCCCCCCTCGGCCCTGGCCATTAAGGCGTCTTTAGTGCTTCACGACGTATGCCATTCACTGGCTTGGAAGTAATTTTTATTAACTTTTGCCAAAAGTGCACAAAATAATCGCATTAATGTTGCTCTAGCCCACAACCCAAATGGAGCCCCTCTGCTGGCCACGTGTGAGCCAACTGACTCAATGACTGACGGACTGACTGTCAGGTCGGGCCGTGTCATTGTCGTGTCTGTGCAAAGGTTGGGAAACGCCAGCGGGTCTGGCGCGTTTGCGTGCACTTTTGTCTTTGCCCAGCCGGGTGGGGCGTGTCTTGGAAAATCTCATTTTCCAGGCAGGCAACCATGGAGATGGAGAACTCGAAGCTCGAAAGCCAAGTGTGCGAAAATTTGATAAACGCCGACCCCCAAAAGGCGCATGATTTATGGATCGGCAATGCCAAAAAGGAAGAACCAACCCAAAGCCATAGCCATAGCCATAGCCATAGCCATAACCCAGGTCTAAGCCAGAAACCGCGCTAAAGGGGTGTGGGTCTGGGGCGGTGGGCTGGTCCACGTTTTCCCCGCATAAAGTGCTAAAAAAACGTTCAATAAAACCACATATAAAAATTGACTAAATACAAAACATGACAGACGGCGTGCGAGTATTAATAATAATGCGTTCAGCCCTACGGCCCCCGGCCTGCCCCGTCCCATGCCCAGTTCCAGTGCGATCTGGCGGCAGTTCCCTTCGCTTTTGTTGCTGTTGTTTCGTGGTTTATAAAGTGCAAAAAACGTTGTACTCTTTTTCACATTCACATTCACATTCGATAAAAATCGCATGATCATAAATTTACACTTTGCACAGCCTCCGCGGCAACGCCCACCCCAAAAACAAAAAAAATAAATAAAAAGTGGGAGAAATCGGAGTGCAGTCCGAGTGGGGGAGTGATGCGGCGCGGCGCGTTGCGGGGCAGCGAGATATACACGAAGCGGCAATGCGAACTGGCGGCCTTTGGGACGCGTGAACGATTGGTAAATTGTTGTGGTCAGACCTGGTCTTGGATTGGATTGGTGTGGTGTGGTGTGGCGTTGGTTTTGGCACGGTTTTGGATTGCCTTCTCAGGGGTCCTTTGCGATATGCTTTGTGGCAATTGTAATCAGAAATGCCATACAAGTGCACAGGGGATCAACTAGTGGATACTGTGTGGGGCAGTAATCAAAAATCCGTCTGCTATGAGTTTTGGCAGCCTCACTGTGGGTTCCAGCAAGTTCCCAAAATTGTAATGAAAATATATATATATAAATAAAATCAATTAAGCTACATGCCTCCTCCTACAACTATTGACAATTTTCTTACCACATTGCGATATCCACAACAATCACAGCATACTCAATCCGTACAGGGTATCCCTAGGGGGCATGAAAAACTGCATTTATTGCCTTTCGATTTTTTACAAATCGTTGAAATATTTTTCACAGAAAAGCCGCGTGCGCTTCACATTTCAAATGTGAATCCCCGGGCGAGGGCGGGGGTGGGCGTCCACACTGACACGCCCATTCAGCGCGCGGTGTGAAGTTATTTAATTGCCAAGCGTTTTGCGCGCGTTTTTAATCGCCAGGCAGAAACGCACTCAATCGATTATGCATCTCTCTCCCCCGCGCCGCTCTCTTTCGCTCTCTGTGTATGTTTTGCTGTCTCTCTTTAGTGCTCTTCCCACATCTCTGTCTGGCTTATCGCCTTGACCAAATCCTCTGCTGTCGCATAATTAATGAGCAGCACATCATTTGCATATTTCTAATTTAATCAAAATGATTTGATTCACATGCCCCAACAGTGGCAACAGCAACAACAAACAGCAACAAGAACAATGGGTAATCCATAGGCTAGGCCATAAAACGCCGCTGCTGCCATTGCCATTGTGTGTGTGTGTGTGTGTGTGTGTTTGTGTGTGTGATGCATGTGCATGTCCCTGCAACATTATAAATAAATCAAAATACAATTTCTCAGAAATTGCGATGCCCTATCAAAATCTTCCGAGGACGGACCCCCAAACATAAACACGGGGCAAAATTTCCACCCAAAACATGTTGATAGGCCTTCGGGGTGCTATGGAGGTAGAGGTAGAGCTGGGGGCACACTATGTTGCCTTGCGGGGGCGGGGCAAGTACCACGAGACGTCTACGCAAATGCAAACGCCAGAAATCCCAGAGGCCACGAGAGGAGCAGTGCAGCGCTGCACATGCACAAAAAGTGCCTGAAACGAAGGCGGAAAAATCGTTGTTCAGCTGGTTCGAGTTCGAGTAAATCCCCAACATATACCCGCCCTCCCCTTCTCACCTATGCAGCTCTCTTAACTAGAGCCCAGCAGCAGGCGCACTATCCCAAGTCCACATGTCCTCCTGTGCATGCCGTGCAATTATTTTGAACTTAAATTCGTATTTTGTTCGAATCTTGTAAATGGATCTTGTTTGGCTGGTCCGGTTCGGTTCGGTCTGCACTGCTCTGCTCTGGGCCAGGTCTTAGCCAGGTTCGGGCAAGTGGAAGATGTTTTTCGCAGTCCTCTTGTCGCTAAGATTTCATATGCAAAATATATACCAGCTTCAGAGACTGTGCGAGAGTTGCAGCCATGCGACTAGAGTATACCCTGTATGGAAAGCAGCTGGGGTAGGACTGAGCTTAGAGTTATGAAAAATGCGTTTCCAAAATCATTATCTTCTAGTAGGAGGCACTCAGTTCTATTTGATTGCTGTTTAATCTTGATAGCACATTATTGTGATGGGCTGAACTTCATTTAATATATACAAATAAATTATACCGCACGATTGTGCATGTACGAGTAGAGCGTTTTCCCTTCTTCTAAGTACATAATTTATAAACTAAATCAAATAATTGAAAGCGCTTTCCACTGCTGTAAACATTACTCTCCTTTCATTGCCTGTACATCTGCCGTAATTATAGGGTAACAGCCAAGACCAGCAAACAAGTTAGGCAGCAGCAAACGACTTGTGTAGAGTGCAACACGCTAGCTGGCCAAAGAGAGAAAACACTAGCGCTAAATTGACATCAAATTGACGTTTATTTGGCTAGAGAAACAGAAAAGGACAGAGAGCAAAGACAGCAGCGGCAACATGTGGCATGCTGCACAGCAGCAGAGATCCTCGCTAGCTATTCACTCGAGCTTTGCTGATTTTGGGAGAAAGGAAGGGAAAATGAGCATACTACGGCTGTGCCACCAACTGCAATGCTTGCCTCATACTTCAGAGTCCTGTTCGTTGAGGCGCCGCACGCCGCTGGCGGAACGTTCGGGCCTGCGCCATCTCTGGTATCGCCTGAAGCAGCCCTCCTCCTGCAGGATGCGGTAGAGATGCAGCAGGAGAATGAGCAACACTACCAGCATCGTGACCATGGCCAGGACATCGCGTAGCGTCCAATACGGATGAATGCCAGCCACCCCAGCCTGGTCTCGTTTTTGGGCAAGGACTTGGCCCTTGACCGTTGGCCAGTCCATGTCCAGCTGGGTGTTGTTGAAGGGAGTGTTGGGCTGTCCTCTAGGCGGCAGAAATACACCCCGATCCGTCAGGTAGGTGGACATTTTGCGGAAGAAGATGGCACCCCACTCGTTGTCGTTGAGGCCCAGCTCCTTGAGGCCTTCGTGCTGGCTGTGCAGCAGTTCGTAGTCCAAATCGTTCAGCCGATTCCCCTCGAGGTACAAACTCTCCAGATTCTGCAATCCCGCAAGGCTCTCGACCTGCACGTCCAGCATGTGATTGTGGGACAGGTCCAGGTGGTTCAGCCTAGGGGAGAGCAGCGGCGAGTCCACGGGCAGACGGCCCACCCGATTGTAGGCCAGATTCAGGTACCGCAGACTGGGCAGCAGAAAGAGCTCCTTGGCGTCCGCTTCGTTGCCGGGCTGGGGCAGGGCTTCAATGAGATTCTTGGACAGATCCAGGCTATCCAGATTCCACATGCCCCGCAGCAGAGTGTCGGTATCGTTTCCATCCAGTAGGTTGCCATGCAAGTGCAGATGAAGGACGGAACTCTTATCGGCTATGCTGAGATGTGTCAGCTCGTTGTTGTCCGCCGAGAGCCTGATAACGCTGCCTTCAATGACGAGACTGGTCACTCCGCTCCCCTCCAAGAACAACGTGTGGGCACTGTGCAGATGCAGCTCCTGCAGCTGTCCACAGTGACCCAGATCGAGCAGTCGCAGATCCGTAAGGTGTCCCAGAGTCGGGGGTGTGAGCACAGTCAAGCGATTCCCGTTCAGCATGAGAGTTTGCAGCTTCGAGTTCTGGCCAAAGATGTTGCCCGGCAGGGTCTCGATCTCATTGCCACTGAGGTCCAAGTGCAGCAGCTCCACGAGCGGATCGAAGGTGTTCTCCAGTATTTGTCCGATTCCGTTGGACTGCAGTCCGAGCAGCCGCAGGCGAGAGAGTCCCTTGAAAGCTCTCACGTGCACCGTGTGAATGGTGTTGTGGCCCAGCTCCAGCATCTCCAGGCGGGGCACCGTGCCAAACTGTTCGTCCCGCAGCACCCACAGATTGGTGCGCTGCATCTGCAGGGCACTCAGATTGGACACCGGAGTCAGGCTCTCTTTGCTGATGTAGTAGGTGCTGCAGTTGCGGATGACCAGGCTGCTGAGATACGGCGTGAGATTCAGCACCACCCACGGCACCGAGAGCCGGCTGCAGTTACTCAGGTGCAGCTCCTTCAGCCGCACAGCTCGATCGGCCGAGTAGGCCACTGATTGATCCCCCAGACTGCAGTAGGCATCCGGGCAGCTGGCACTCAGGTTAAAGCGTCCTGTGTTATCGTACACGGACAAACTCTCCGTCGATTTGGGGGCGTAGAGCAGCAGCAGGAGAGACAGGCACAGCTGTAGATGCATGTCTCGTCCGATTCAATAGGGTTTTGTCTGTCAATGAAAGACTCGCTTTGTGCACTGAGTGTCGAGCTTCGGTTCTCACTGCATCTGCGGCTTATCACGCCAGAGGGGAAGTGGGCAGAGCGGAAGAGTCATTCCATGTTGATAATAACAAAGCGTGTGCTCGAAGCCCCTGGGAAGCTTTTCTGATAAGCGAGCGAGCTGCCACAAAGTAGAGCTTCCTCAACAAGTCGCCAGCGATAAGTCAATGTCAGACACAAAATTGTGATCAGGCAACACGCTGCTGGGGTGGACCCAAGGCATAATTAACTTAATAAATACATATACTTAATAATACATAAATAAAGACAACCTTCCAACAAGTTCCACATAAAAAGGAGTTCCTCGCCAGACAGAGAGAGCGCGAAAGATATCCTTTAATTCCCTGCATAATTTCAAATCAGACAAGCGTTAAAAACATTTCATTATAACGCTACACAATCGGAATATTTAATGATTTAATCGCCCAGCCAAATCGGGCACAACAGCAACCAGAACGAGCCGAGGCACAACACCTAAGCAGAAGGATGAGTGCCACAGGCCTGGCCTGTGGGGACTGAGTCGGAGTTGCTGCAGTCTCGATAAACTGCTTCAAATTCACAGATTTTAAATTTAAAATCGTTGCAGCAGCAGCGGCAGCGGCAGCATCACCCGAGAACATGTAAAGGTCTCTCTCTCTCTCAAGATCTCCCATACCATTCTCCACTCCATTCCCAAGCTGACTCTGGCACTGGCTCTGGCTGTAGCTTTAACGTAGCTTCGATATAATGGCGCGAGTTTCATGTTTACAAAAAAGATTATGCAGTCTCAGCGACAACCACGACGGACCAGAGCAAACGTGCAGAGTTTGCCGAGAGCTGAACCTGGAGATGGAACCTGAAAACTGAAACTGGAGTTCTAATTAAACAATTCGTAGAATTTCGCGTTAATTGCGAGAAAACGACTTGAACGTGCTCAACGGATTGGCTGAGGCTGAGGCTGAAATGGAGTGGGGAGGGATCCAACCAAACAGTTGACACGTTCTAGGGGGGAGATTTCTTTTCTTTTTGTTTTGTTTTGTTTTGGCAGTGAGAAAAAGCTTTGTGCCTAGATCTGGTCTCATTATGTTGGCCCGCATCAGTTGATGTGAGGATGAGCTCTATTATTAACATAACACCACCACACACACACACACACCCTCCCAGACACGCCCCCTCGCAGCAAGCTCTACTCTAGACTGGGGACTTGGACATGTACATGTGTGGAGGATCGCAAAAAAGAGAGAAAACTCAATTCAAATTATCGCCAAACAAGATCGACAGATGTTCAACTGAAGCAACAACACACCAAAATGTAAGAAGGAAGATGTAGAGGCAGAGCCAGAGCCACAGTCAAAGGAGAGGTCAATGAGGTGCACCGACCGATCGGCCCCAGATCGATCTTCCTCCGTTCACTGACCAAAAGCAAAAGCCACAGCCACAGCCACAGCCAAAAGCAGTCGCACGTCTCGCTGAGCAAATACCGCCCTAAAAAAAAAGAAATACAACACAGAAGAACTACACTCGCGAAACCCTTTAATCTAAACCACTTTGGGCAATGGCAGAATGAAGATCGCCCCGATCCCGATTCCGATCCCGATCCCGAGCCGCCTCGATCATCGACAACAACGCCACGCATATTTCGCATAGCCCAGGCACACCTTTCCACCAAAGTCCGCCGAAAATGCTAAAGAGGGAAGGGAAGGGCAGGACAGGGAAGTGAAGTGAAGGGATAACCCCTCAAAAAGCATGCTCGGACAACAAAAGCATAGGAAAGTAAGGCCAAGGCACTCAAAAATATGTTTTTTCGGTTTGGTTTTGTTTCTCGGCAGGGTATGCTTGGGGTTATTGTTGAGGATCCAGTGCCAGAGCCACGGGAAAGGCCAGAGAGACAGCAGAGGTGAGGGCAACCCTAACGCAGCGCTACCGTCATCATCAGCACTCCATTCTTCTGGTCGATCATCCTCACTCGTCATCGTGCTCGTCATCATGTCCACATCCACATTCACAGGCACAGGCACAGGCACAGCACTCACAGGGTTTCGCCGCTTATCAGGGCCGATTAATCTGCCAACGCTGTTGCTGATAACGCCAGCAAATGGACGACCCTCTGCCTCTCTCTCTCTCTCTCTCGCTCCCAATCTCTGTGGTTAGAGAGAGCTTGAACCGAGCCTGGATCCTCTTCAGGCACAACCACAACCGCATCCGCATTATTGTTAGCCCAGTGCGCAGTGGCAGCCAACACTCATGTTTAAATTATGATG
Source organism: Drosophila guanche (assembly GCF_900245975.1). Classification (NCBI taxonomy): domain Eukaryota; kingdom Metazoa; phylum Arthropoda; class Insecta; order Diptera; family Drosophilidae; genus Drosophila; species Drosophila guanche. The sequence continues at coordinate 3,546,349 of NW_022995755.1, read as the reverse complement.
GCTTCTAACTTGCGCCCCAGCCACAGCAGCCCTCGTCGCCGTCAAATTCAATGTGGGCATATGGGTTACCTTTTCATCTCTCTCTCGCTCTCACTCTGTATATCTCTGCCTCGCTCTGTTGTGTACTGATCGTGTCAGAAGTCATGCTGCTGCTGACATTCCTGACGACCCATTGACAAATGCGCTGATTGAAGACCCATTCTTAAAGCGATTGGTGCACAGAGCGAACAAATGCCAGAGCGCCAGACAAGAAATACATCAAATGTTAAAGAGCATAATGCTTGAGAAATAAGTGTTTAAGATCGAATGGATAGATACTGAGTTGGATTTCAGTAATCTGGCTTGAAAAAATAAAACTTCCATGGAAACTTCTAGTTTCTGCTCTTCCAATTATTGCTTTAGGAAAATCAAGGTATAATTAAACATAATTTTGATGGCAGATTTAAGATCTATGATCTGCAGATATCTATAATAATAATTCAATTCCCATTGCCCCCCTTGGATATCTCTGAGCATAATCATACGCAAAAGTTCCATCTAGCAGATGTCTTTCTTCAAACAACAATTAGAATCAGAAATCATGCAAGATAAACCATCAGAGCAAACAATAGTTTCTGGTAAATACTCACAAATGATCTCATAATCCTATCGCCAGCAACATCTTTCACATCGTGTTCATCCTGGCGTATGCGTAACGTGCGCACTGTGTCCCCGCCAGCTGCGCCACCCTATCCCACACTCACACAGAGTCGAGAATATCTGAAAAAGATTTGACCGAGCTTCATTTTTTATTTAAACACAATCGCTGATGCATAATTAATTAAAAGGTTTTTTTCCCAACAATATTATTGTTGTCTTCTGTAGTGGTTTTTGCTGGCTGACTTCTCTTGACAACACGCCCCAAAAACGGTGGTCGTTTGCTTGGTTGGTTGGATGGGTCGGCTCTCGGACTCTTATCTTGTAAATTGAATTATGAAATCGTCAACTTGAAACTGAACTGAATGCAGCACAGTAAGCTAACTGAGAGCTGCTGCTGCTGCTGCTCCTTTCTGTCCATAGACTGGAAAATCAGTTAAGAGAGCATGACGACGACAACGACAGCTACAGCAGCAGAAGCAGAAGCAACAGAAGAGACGGGTAGCAGCTGCCCAATGACCAATTCCCTGCCCTCTCTCTATCTCTATCTCTCTCTGTCTCTATCTGTCTCCCTTCTTCCCTGTGTGTGTGAGTGAGTGAGCAAACAAAACGAGCATTTAACATAATCATATCATATCGTCGTATGCATCACATCGCTGCCGAGCAGAAACCACTTAAGTTGGTCCGGGCTCAGGCTCAGGGCCGCAGGATGGGCCCTGGACTGCCATTTGCATATGTCTTCCTCTCCTCTCTGCGCTCTGCCCTCTGCCCTCTGCCATATCCATTCAGAGGCTTGTTTGTTCGGCTGCACGAATGAGCAGCATTTAGGAGCTATCTCTCTTTCATTGCTATATTTGCTTGTGGCCTGCTTTTCATTTTGCCCTGCTGCAGGGCTGCCAGCCCATAGATGGTGGGTGCCTGGCCCCAGGTTAGGTGGCAACCCCAACTATGCATCCCTTGTCAAAACATCATCGGGAGAATGAAAAAAGAGAAGTAAATCTGAAAACGCTTTCGTCCGCTCTAATCAGAGTCACAGCATCAACGGACAGCCTGCTTGGGTTTTGGTAATTGAGAATATAATTACACGAATTACGACGCAGTCGCCGTGCTTATCTGTCCGTTAGCATCTTCGTTTCATCTCCGTAACCACTGCCGTTGACAGGGCCAAGTGCGTCTGAAATCTTTTGTTTGGTCACCGCAAGGCGCTTCCATGGCGCTTCGAACTGAACTGGACTGGAGCATGTGTCCGCTTTCACAGCGGACGGGGCAACTGACAAACGCAACAAGACACACACACACCGACCCTTTCTACAGATGTCCGTCTAGCAATTGTCACTTCCCAAAGCAATTACGCTACAATTTAAGCGTGTAAACAAAAAATTACAAAGTTGTTAGGCCAAAATGGCAACAGTACTGCAAGTCATCATCAGCCAACAAAAAGCCAACAGGCCAAAGAGGGCAGAGGCAAAGGCAGCTGTTGGACAGTGAAATTTTACAATTACGACTAGAATAATGTGTGGTTTGAGCAGTGAAGATTCCACATGAAGAAACACAGATTGGGAATGATATTTCAGACGTATTTGTTTTTTTCATTTATGTAATTCATTAAAATATCCATCAAAGCTTCCATCAGGTGCGCCCTCATGCAGTGCCTACTGTAGCTGACACACACCTAACAAGCCAGAAATAATTGCTGCATGGCTTGCTGCTGTCAGACATTCACCTCCCAACCGCTTCATTCACTTGCAGTGGGACACACATCATCAAACATTTTATTGGTCAATTGGGCAACAGTTTGAGTTCGAGTTTGAGGCTCAAAAACACAACACCTATGTACGAGTATGTGTGTGTGAGTTCTAACCCCTCTGTACGTCTGCGGTTGTTGTCACACAAGTGTTACCTTTCCAATAAATATTTGTTTACGCACAAATAGACTTGTAGAGCGCGTTAGAAATTCATTTGGGCAGTGGCAAAGCAAGTGAAGCGAAGCGGAGCCACAGGATTGTGGACTGCACAGGGAGAAATGATAGAGAACTCGAAAAGGGAAATTAGAGAATGATTTTTAGACTGTTGAAGTGAGAATAAAGACACGAATCTTAGGTGTAAGCCCACAGTTATTCTTACTGGAATTTTCTCATACTGTAAGCCTTAAAGTGTGCTCTTGTGTGTGTGTGTGTTTATCTACTGCCTTATCAAATTTAGATAATCAACGCTTCTTGTATTTGCCTTCATCGCTCTCGCCTGCTCTGCCACCGGCCACTCATGCGACTTGTTTGTCTTGGCTGCGGTGACCACACACACAAAATAATAACCAAAAGGAAACAAACCCCACAAACGAGCGACAAAATGTTTGCTTAATTTATCGCAGTAGCATCGCCCGAGCTTGTTTCAAAATTCAATTTAATTGGAAGCCCCCTAGTAGACGTGCAGAGAAGTATCGAGCCGGGCGGAAAGAGAACAATCTGGACCCCTATGCCTGCCTATTCATAATTTGGCATCAGTTTTTGTGGTTCTCGTTTGCCACTTCCTGCTTCTGGTTCTCTTTCAGTTCTCAGTTCTCAGTTTATATCTTATCGCAGCACTTGGATCGCTTGTTCGCACCTATTCAAATGATCTGGCGGAATCAGCAGCAGCAGCAGCAGCAGCAGCAGCATCAGGAGCAGCTGATTGACTCGATTCAGCCTAATCTCACCCAAGTCTCTTCTTCCTTTTTGCACACACAAAACAATCAACACAAAAAACGAGGAAACAAAAAGTGGAGTCTAGGTTATCAACCTGGGTTTTGTGGCCACCATCGGTCCATCACGTGTCTAATTTCTCGCTGCCCCAATAGTCCTCCGGGAGGGAGTCCATTGTGCTTGGACTGGCTCTTGTGGCTCTCTGCTTTTTCTCTCCTTTAGTTTTTGTTGCTGTTGGTAGCTGCTGGGTTATCTTGATGCTGGCGCGCAAAAATGTTTACAATTTTGCTGCTCACTTTTTTGTTTGTGGTTCTGTGGCTCTGGTGGCTCACAATGCCAGCGAAATTAAAAATGTTTCCAGTGGCTGCCCTGGCCTGGCATCGGACTGACTTGATTTGGACTGGTTGGGTCTGGTCTGGGCTTCATTTTTCATGTTGGTCACTCAATTGTGTTCGAGACACATGCCAAAGGATGAGGTCCAACAGTCGCAACCTTGGCACTGTGGTGGCAATGCGATGAAATATAAATTTATTTCAGCTGCAAGCTGTTGAAATTTCCAACAAATGATGGAGGAACTATTCATACAATGCACGGAGAATAAAGAAGGCTGCAGTGACAGATTCTCTCTTTGAATTCTACTTTAACAATCTCCAATCCCACTGCACTGCTCCACTGTGCCATCAGTCAGCAATCAGTGTTTTGTGTCAAATAACAAATAAATATCACGCATGGCCAAAAACGGCAATCAAAGTCCATCAACTACTGGCAACGGGCCCTGCCCTGGCAGATGCCAAGGCAGCGATAAGCAAACCAATGCCAGGGCCAGTTCGTGCCACACATCCTTTTGGCATCGCGACGAGTCGCAAAACATTTCGATCCACCGATCGATAAAGTGCCAGGCATTGTGCCATTCCAGCCTCAATCAGGGTCTAGTTTGAATGCGTTTTTGGGGAGCCCTGTCCTCGGTCTGCCAGGTCTATCATAGGCCATGCTTGGGCCCAAAGCGCAGTCATAATTATTTCATTATGGCCCATTTGTTTCATCCACAACTTCTGCTAACTGTTTGGCTGATGATTTGGGTCTGTGACTCTGCCACGATTGTGTCTCTGGAGTTGCCTGTCTCTGAGTCCCGCAGTCCGCAGTTCGGACTTTATCGATTGGACGCCATCTTAATTGTTTTTTGTTAAACACGCAGCTTGCCTGGCCACAGATTTTAGATCCCCATTCCCACTCCGATTCCGATACCAATCCAATACGGAATTCGGTTTCAGATTTAGGGGCACCCCTTCCATGCCCCTTCCCCATCACGCGTAGATTTTTCTGCTTATTGATTTTTCATTCGAATTTCGTCGTCGTCAGCCATTTGATTTATTGTTGCCCACTTAATTTGTTAGAGATGCTGTCCAGATATTCCCCCTGCACTGTGCCCCTGCCCCTGGACACCGCTAATTCGCTGTGGATCGTCTCTCGGTTGCCGTATTTGTTGGGTCTCTCTGGGAAAAAGTTAACTTCGATCTGAACTAGTTTGCCTAAAAGCGCTTAAACTGCGTTAAATGTTTGGGTGGAGCAAAATAAAGTCTCTTATTGGTTTAATTTGCATAAAGCGCCGACATTTAATGCTCTGAAAAATGTTCATTGCATGTAAGGAATTTAAAAATCCCTTGAGGAAGCTTCCTAGTCCCAAATCCTGCTCGATTCTGGATAATTTTAACTCTTTTACCCATTGTCCCAGAGGGTTTAATTCGCTAAATCCCATTATCATTCGGTTTCTGTTCGCTGTTTGTGGAAGGAGCCAGCATTTGAATGCAGCAATTAGAGACTGTTGCCAAACAGTGGCCGATGGTCGTCCAGGTGTGTGGTCACAATAGATGACCACACGAATGCCCCTGCCCCTGCTCCTGGCCCTTAGCTCAACCCCTCGCCACTAGAGAGTCGGACAATGGCAATTGTGGCCGGCTGAGAATGTTGTCATATGTCGCCTCTGTCGCTGTCGTCGCACGTCGGTGTATTTCATGTAAACAAATAACAAATTAAATGAAAATTTAAATAAAAGAGAAGCCAGCAGCAGCAGCAGTAGATACTCGTACAGAAATAACGATTTATGTGGCGTTGGCAGGATAAACCCAAAAAAAAACAAGACCCTCCCGATAGACGCCAGCAACCGGGGCCACAGCCCTCGTTGTTTTGTGGTTGATGTAGGCGAAACCCCGCTGATCGAATCAAATGAACTGAACACACACACACCCAGGCTTACAGACAGGACATAGAGCCACACAGCAAGGACGGCTAAAAGGACAATCAGAAGGCTGCAAGGATTTCCTCGATATATCCCATGGAAGAGGGTTGTCCTGCCTTCGTGTACGACTCTTCATCGTCAAGGCGGGTGGCACTCCTGGCCTGTAATTGGGATTTGTATTGAGTTATTATTTATTGCCCATCCCCAGGTGCCAGGAGCCAGACACAGACACAGCCTGAGACGGAGACGAAGACTGAGACGGACACCGAGACCTGGAGTCAAAATAGAGAAATTATCGGCAACAACTTTGCGTGTTGAATTGATTGATTTGCTTTTCCTTCAGCCCACAGCCAAATTGGACTTTCCCTCTCTGTCTTTGACTTTGCTTCATTGCTTCTCTCTCTCTCACTCTTGCTGTCTCTTTCTGTGTGAGAGTGTGTGGGCATGCGGGTCCTTTGCATGTCAATAGGTGCTAAAAATTGAGTTTCCAGCAACGCCCAGACGGAACCTGCTTGAAACTTAATTAACAAGAGTCGGCCTCGTCCTCGTCCTCATCCTCGTCTACGTGGATACATATACGAGCAGATCTGTGGCAACAGAAGCTATGCCCCATCAAAAGATAAACCTCTGACAATCACTCAAAGCTAGCCAGAGCCAGAGCCAGAGCCAGAGCCAGAGACTGTGGCATGGGGCAGGGGCATGCAAAATGCAGCTGCAGTCTGTCCGCATTTACATACTTACAAGGAAAGCAGCAAGAATCTAAAGCCAAAGGGAATGATGTATAAAAACACAAGAAATTTGACATGAACTGTGGAGATTTCAAGGCAAAGATACGCGACAAAAAAGATGCGACTCAGAACAGAAGAGAACAGAACGAGAAGGAAAGAGAGGGCTGCCAGCCGTTTGGCTCCTTGAATAATGGCGGCCTCAATCAGGACAGAGACGGAGACGCAGACGCAGACCGAGACCCAGCAGCAATTGTAAGAAAAACTCAAGAGCCAGAAAGAACTTCAGGCCAGGCCACAGAGCATCAAATAAAACACACAAGAGATGAGATGAGATGAGAGTTGAGGTCTGAGAAAGGTCCAAAAACTACCTTCTTCTGTCTACTGTTCCGCCGAGTGAGAGAGATGAGAGAGAACCAAAAGCGATTGCTAGATTTGATAAGCAAAATCATTTGTGATAAAATAAATAATTGAGTTCGTTTGCATATCATGGGAAAGCATCTCCATCTCCGTCTCCATCTCTCTAGCTGCTCAAGGTATTTCCCTTAACCAACCACATCCCCATCTGGACAGAAAAACTTAATAAATTCATAGGCACACACTCATAATTTTTACGAATTGTGTCACAGATTAGAGCAGAGACTCAGACACCCAGACAGGCACCCCCCACCCAACAAAAAGAAACGTCTTTAGACAGACTTCAATCAAATCGGGCTATCGGCGAGCAACTATCTCGGGTATGGAGCCCCTTCCTCGCAGCCCCTCTGCTGCACAAGAGAGGCGCACCTTCAATTGCGATAAGGCGTTAAAATTAATTATCGACTGGCAGTGCCAGCAGCAGCAGCAGCAGCAGCAGCTCCAGTGCGTTGTGCTGTCAAATCTTTATCGTATAATTGATTTCATAGCTACTGCGTTTGCTTTCAGCGTTCTGCGTTCAGTGTTCAACGTTCGCCTCAAATTACACGCCAAGGGGCCCAACAATTGGGGTAAAGCGCTACCTCCAACAAAAACAAAACAAAACCCAACAAAAACACGGGAGGGAGAACCATCAAAAGACAACAACAAATCAACATCATGATAAGAAACTGTGATTTTTATTTTTGAAAACTGATTTTTGATTTCCTGTACAATTTTGATTAAAAACTCTGCCCCAGAAGCACACTCATAGCCGCACCCCCCCGTGTACCCCGACACTCTCCCTCTTTCTTCGTGTCTGTCAGGTTGTCTTCGTTGTGGCACCTTCCCATTTCGCCCCGCCACGAACTGAACGGCTGAAAGACAAATTGAAAACAAAGTCTAATCAGTTGAGCAATTGAGCAATTTTAAATACCACTTACTTACCGGATTAGGAGGTATACATACTCGTAGTTCTAGTACTCTAACTCAGATCAACACATCAAGAGGTTTAGTTGCTAGAAAATGTATTTAATATAAATATTATTATTTTGATTGAGTATGGAATGAAAGTAGGGATTTAGCTATGCAATGAAGGATTAATTCAGTTACAGAATCGATTTTCCATTGGAGTGAAGCGGTTAGAAGAGTCGCTGTTATTACAGAATCTCTGGGCAAAACTACCAGTAATATTAATTAAGAGTTGGCAAAAAGTATCCTCTCTCAGAGCCTCTACTTAACTCTCTCTCTCCTCCCATTCATTGTACGACATCAACAAAGTTTCTTTGCCTCTTCCAAGGTACTTCCCCTGTCGACTACATGGCCATTCCTTTCGAAGTGTTGCCTATAATTTTCTTTGTTGCTTTTTCTAGCATTGTTAAAAGCGAGTTTTTGGGAAATCTAATCACTGACAAGCTATGGCTGTCTGTATTTGATAGATAGTTGCTGATGGCACCCTTTCCCCACCGAAAATAAAAAGAGTAAAGCAAGTTTGGGGCGAGAGCTTGAAATTGATTCGGACTGGGTTGGGAAATACTTTCAGATTTGGCAGCCGATAGCTGCCTCATGCAAGGTGCCAGTTAGTGCCGTGTTTCATGGATCGAATATTGGTTCCACTGTCATTATACCCAGTCCCTTCATATTCCACCCCTTCCTGAGCTTTCCACTTGAACAGACCACCATGTGTCGGGGCTGCTCTGCTCCTTTTTACCCCAGGCGAACCTCCTCCTCTGGCTCCTGCTCCTGCTGCTGCTGCTGCTCTGTCTCCAGTTCATTCTCTCGGCCTTTTGTGTCTGGCGTAATTAAAACTTAAAACGCTTTTTGTTTTGCAAGCAGCACTTGAACCATTGTTCTCCACCCCACCAAAAAACCCACAACCAGCCACCCCCTCGGTTAAAGAAAAAGGGGGAGGATGGAAAAAAAAGTATCTCAAGTGTTCCCATTGTGGAAATTCCAATAGAGAGCGTGCGACTTCTTTGCTACATAAAAGAGTGACCCCCCCTCCACACAATTGTTGAAAACTTTTTACATTGCAGACCACCCGGTAGGAGTTCAGTAAGGAGCAGCAGCAGCATAGCGGGATCAGGACCTATACCACCACTTGGTGTACGAGGTTCAAGTGCGGCACGAAGCGCGTGCCCTGGCACGGGCCCTTCAAGTGCGCCAATATGTTGCAACTTCGAGACTCTGGCACATGCCAAGGCAAGGCTGCCAGGATGCCAGCACACTTACATGGTTCGTATGCACCTCGTATGTGAATGCAGCGAATGCCAGCCTTATGGTAAAAGCTTTTTTGAATCAATAAATTTGAACAATCTTGAAGTTCAGCAGAAGAGAAGTAAGTTCTGGGTTGGCTATTGCGAGTTTTGGATGTGAAATGTACCAAATATATGTATATAATATATGTATATTTCTGCTTCGAGGTTCTCTCTCCTTTGTAATAACTATAATTCCTATTGGAACAAAATTTGTTCATTCGCTGGACTACCTGCAATGTCCTGGAATGCGCCTGCACCTGTAACCCTAGCCAGTGCATAAATCATCAATGTAACTGCAGCCAGGTTAGGGTTCAGGGCCAAATAGAAATCTACCAAAATAAACGCCCGCAGAGCAGAGTTCGTTTCTCTTGGCCCTTTCGCCTACGCCCTCCTTTACCCCTGCCTGCCTTCGTCTACGTCTTCGTGCCTCTATCTCCCTCTCTATCTATCACCCTGTTCCAGGGGCCTGTGACGAAATATTTAGTCGAAAATATTGTCCCTAATGCTGGCGCCAGACAAGTCTTATGCTGATGATGATGACAGACTCAGGCACCGTACACAAAACAAATCCAACCTGTCACACTAACGACTTCTGCGAAGACAATGGCCTGGCTGGGTCTGTTCTGGTTCGGCCTGCTCTCTGCTCTCTCTACTCTCTGTGGCCTGTAGTTCGCTTTGGCTTTGTCTATAAGCCAAAAGTGTTGCACTAGTTTCGGAAGATTTTACTGTGAGACAAAGGGCCCGGGGATCTGCATGGCTTTTGTGTTCCGTTCGCGTTTGGTTCGGTTCGGTTCGGTTCGGCTGCTGTGTGCATATTGTGTATACATTTTATGGTGCAATTCCTTTGTCCTCGCAGCGCCGAAGGCAGGCCAATATTTTTATTGCCCGCTTCTGCCAGAACTATCTATGGTTGTACTCGTATATGAAATGTACAAATAGCTGCCGCTAAGAGTTATGACCCGGCGCCTAGCAGCTCATCCCTCGCCAACAAAAGGCTGTGAAAATCAGTTTTCGCCTGGCGGGGATGGTATGTATGTAAAGGTATGGCATGGGATATGATGTCATGTAGCGATCGTGGCCCGACAGCATCAATTCTCGATCTACACAAACGTGTAGTCAAGTGGCGCATGCAGTTCAAAGGGATAAGCTGTAAAAGTAGTGAAGATGGGGGAAATTATTGGTCGTTATGATGTGGATCCACGATACGCTTTTGGGTTACTTTTAGTGGGTTGATCTTCACAGAAGGCACACTTCAACGTACTTCAGTTTCAATGTTTTCTTGCTATTTATTTTCGAATTCAATCACTCCGATTTCAGGTGTGCCTCGAGCTGTTCCACTTCTTTAACTGAGATCTGTTGATCGCATGAGCTCGTACTGAACTTGCTTGACACGTTTCTAGTCATGTTTGATGTACAGATTCAAATACATTGTAAAATTAGAAAAACAAAGTAATTAAAGTAGGTTTGCAATTTATTTAATTTCATTGTAACACCTATATGTACGATTATGTATGTATAAACCTATAAAAGATGTTAAGCCAAACCAATTCGTTCAGTTCGTGCAACCATGTCGCAGTTGATTTTGTGCATTTTTATTTTGCTCTTTTCCAAGGCATACGTAAGAGTGGCTATAGCTAATCCTTCATGTATAATCCATGTTCTGTTGTAACCTCCAGATGCTTTTAATACCTGAAGCTTACGATGCCCGTTTGGTGTCCTTCATCTCGTTGAGTGAAGGCGGTGTTTGGGATGTCAGTAAAGTGCGCATCGCAGGACGGGAGCGCAAGTTGAATGGATCAATCAGCATACTGGAAGATCTGGACGATGAACAGTTCTCATTCTACGCTGAGGCATACACCGATCGAGAGGGTAGTGGCAGATACAAGAAGCTTCCCTACACCATGCCCATGACACCCATCTGCAAGGGCTTCAATATGTATCTGCCATACTTTGCGGACAGTGCCAAGTTCGGTGTAAACATTGATTTTCCCGTCGATCATCCGCCGTGTCCCTTGCCAAAGGGCACTTATTATCTAAAGGATATTCTGCTGAACACGTCCAAGTGGCCTTCCCTAATGCCACGAGGTTACATGAAGGGCGTTGCGTATTTCTTCAAGAATGGCGAAAATGCCGGGGTCGTCCAGGTAACTACCCATGTGGTGGATCGAGATTAGTGAGGCCCCAAAACGGAACAGGATTCGTATGATCTCACTGCAGATTTCTCACTTTTCCACATACTATCCCTCTCCTAATCACCGGAAATCCAAACGATTGTCTAAGTTATCTTGTAAGTCTGCGCATGATCTACCTATGTTTCAATACAGAACTTATCAGTGTGTTTAGTGACCGAAATAATGTAAAAATTGATACATAATCCCACAGATTTTTAGCTATCAAGATCTGCCAAGTGCCAAAAACACTTTGAACATTTTCAGGAATCCCCACAATTGTGAGTGGCAAAAGATTAGCATATCTTGCCGCTATCCGATCTGCCATACGATCTGCTGTCGTAGACAGTTCGGCTGGCTAGAGATCAGAGACAGCAGCCGCCAACACCTCCACTCCTCCAACTATGCCCATCGATTCAGCTGCATTGATAGCCAAAGGCAGCGATTATAGTTGAAATGATTTCCAGCGAAATCTGATATGCTTTCGGCTTTGACCCATTTTCCAAGGGCCAGAATCAATGCCGGAGATTGCGATATGATCACTTGTCCGATCGGCAATCTACAGAACTCGAGATCAGCAGAGAAGAAAGGATCGGATCGGATCGGACTGGACCGGACCGGACCGTACCGGTGATGATGTGCACATTTTCTGCTAATCCTTCCTCGGCTCGGATTGGTTCGGCTAACGCCCAGCACAGACAGAGACGCAGACAGAGTCCGAGACGATTGCCTGTCGCCGTTGTGGCTTTATGCTAATGATCGGTTCAACAGGGCCAGGACTAGCCAAAAACTAGGCCAGAACCAGGCCATGGTGGGAGGGGTGGGGGAGGACCGCAGCGTTAAAACCACTCATGGCTCATTGTCCGGCGATTGTTCCGTCAAAACCGAAACTAAAGAAGAAACCAACAAATTGTTGCAGTTGCAGTTGCAGTTCGCCTAAATATTGCAAATCTGTCCCGTCGACTGGGCCATTGTTTCGGCCTGGCTGGCTTTCTGGATGGCTGGCTGGATGGCTGGCAGTGCGGCGAGTGCGAAAATAAAAATCTCTTAATCGGCACTGGCGACAGCATTCAATGAGTTCTGCACTGCCTCTGGCTTGGGCATTGGCCACTGAGAATGGGAACTGGCACTTGAAACATGACAATATCAATTTGTACGTACAATGGCCTAATCTGATAATCAGTGCAAACATGTCCTTTGTGTCCATTGTGCGTGGAACAATGCAAACGGCATAGTTGTGCGCCAGGATTAGGTGCCAAAGCCACAGAGAGACACACAGCCCGCAGCCAAAAAACAACAAATAAGCCAAGAGCAGGGATCCCAAAGCGGAGCGGAGCATTGCCAAAGTTTTCATCGTTTAGTTTTGGTTTTTGGCAAGCAGCCGAGAGTACTCCCGTACCGAGAGAGGCAGGCAGTCACTGAGGGCAGGCCGTGGAGGAAAAAAAGTTAAGTTCATTATGCGGACTATTAAATGATTAATGTACATTTTATGTTAAACTCTCTTTCGGGGCGAGTCCCAGTCCTGCTGGCCCCATAAAACGAGCGATGATCATCATAAAAGGTAGACAAATAAAAACACGAGAGGCCCAAAGATGATCGCTGCATGTAAAATGAACTCTCGGAGTGGAGTCGACTCCAACTCCAACTCCAACTCCGCTTCGACGGGCTTGTCAATCAAATTGCGGAGGCACACAACATAAAAATGATCGACAACAATGACACTTTGGGCGGCAGGAATGTCGCGGATAAGCATCAACACACACACGGACACAAGGCAACATTTTGCGGCCAGCGCCAGGCGGAGATCGGAAAAAGAATGTTCATTTATCATCGGGAATTGGGAATGGGTATCGGAATGGGTATGGAGTAGTCTTGAGTAGGTGTGGCTTATGCCCAGCATGAATTAATCATCGCACAAATCAAATTGAAATCAAGACACAGCAGAAACTACTACAAAATATCCTAACAAATGCCGGGGACACAATTTAATGAGGTGAGACTCATCCGGGCAAGGGGTTGCACTCCCCATTAGACACAGCACTTGAAGAGGGTTCAAGAAGAGATATTGCCAGGGGTATAGAGATGGGCTATTCAACCGCAAATTGACTTGTTTTGCATTGTTGAACTTCACTCTACACCACTCCCCACAAATTAGTTGCTCAATTGGGTAATAAAACCAAATGTGCCAAATGTTACGAAAATAAACTTTACCCTCCAACTGGAACTTCTTCTGTCGATTGTTTCTAGAGGGGTGAGGGTGCTGGCAGGGCACTACACATTGGAACCCTAAAAACAATTGTGCAATTGCATTAATTGCATTGCAGTCAAGTAACGAACAAAAACAAAAGCCACAGGACATCGCCTCAAATGGTCACTCCATATGCTGGCATTTTGATTGGGTTTTAGCATTTGGTTTGGGTTGTGGCTCCCTCAATTATGTCATATCGGTGATGCTAAATGGACTTTTAACTTGCTTTGATTGTATAATTTCCCTCATTCTTGCGGGGCTTACCTTTTATGGTCTGCCATTAAAAAGGAGAACGAGCTTGCTCAGATTTATCAGCGTGCGCGCCATAAAGTAACAAATAAATTTAAATACTAATAATAATAAAAAGTAATACACGCACCGCACGGAGTATGGGGGATCACTTTCGGTGTGGCATCCTCGCCAAAGGATATGCGAGGTACCGTACCAAAGGCCAACACACACACACACACATTTATGGGCAGCAATTAAATGGGGCTGGCTGCCATTTGTTTTATTATACGCAGCAGCAGCAGCAGCAGCATTCCCCATCAGCAGGAGCATCGACATCAGCGATAAGACTCCGTTTTATTATTATCCTTTATACTTTTCGTGGGCTTTTTTTTTTGTTTGCTGGTCCTTTGTTGGGGTTCTCCTTTTGAAGGGGCATGGCCTAGGCACGAGGCGCTACACATTAGAATAGGCAAAGCCGAAACGAGACACCAGCGGTGGATGGCATCACAGCGAAGTTTGAATGCTCTTTCTTTGTAATTGGAAAGTAATTTCTACCCATGTATCTTGGCTACATTTTAGTTTAAATGTTCCCAACCAAGTCCAGCTAAGGACTTCAGACTACCTTACTCTTTTTCCGTATGAGCTAAGGTTGAAGGAACGATTTAATATGTGGTCGGAAAAGCTTTGTGGAAATCGACTCTAATGCAAGTAACGCCATTATCATCAAGGGGATTAAATCTTTATATATCTCTAGGCAATATTTATACAATATATTATCTCTTCTCAGCACAAAACACACAAGGCTAAACAATATTTGCATTGAAAGTGCAGCAATGTTGGCGAGCACCAATATATTAAGTGGACATTTGCCCAGAGAGTGCTGTGAGTCATAAATTGGCTCATTGCCCAGAGTTATACATTGGTGGTACCTGTGCACATAAGAAACATTTTCACGCGTATTCCAAGTAGCACAATTGTGATAAAGGAAGCAAAGGAACCGCTTTTAGGGCAGTGTATAACAAGACAAGGCCATAAAAAGTCGCAATGCGCCATAAAAACAGTTAAAGCCAAGACAAAAGTCACACACAAACACAAACACATACACCTACAACCCACACACACTCATGCAAAAGCGATTTGGGAGTCGTTAAATGTGTGTGTGTGTGTGTGTGTGTGTGTGTATTTGTGTACGAAAAGTCCTGTACAAATTAAGCCTTTCTACGCAAACAAACGAGCGCATATCCTTGTTAAATTTATATATAGAAAATACATATATATGTATAAAATAAAACCCCGGGGAGATCTCTCAAACAGCATTGCCTCTCCGCGCTTCAGTCCCAGGGGGTGGTGGGGCATGTGCAAAGTAGGTTGCTCAAATCGCACACAACATAAAACATTTTTAATGCCAAACAACGGCAGTGGCAGAAGCAGCAACAAAAAACACAGAGCGAGAGAAGAGACAATAAAAAGGCAACAAAACGAGCATAAAAATGGCAGCTGGTAAAAGAAAATGGCCGTCCAACCCAGCACTGCTCCCTCCCCGCCACAGCAGGCCAAAACCTCTCCCCACCAACACGAGCACCCGCGCCATCCATCTTGGCGGTCATACATACAGGATATTGTGTAAAAAGGATTAATGTGGCCCCTTTTTCCTTTTGTTTTAATTGCATTGAGGTGCGCGGGGGCGGCTTCAGCGGCTTGGGGCCAAAAAGGAATGGGCCGAAACAGAATGTAAATTGCCCAAAAGTGCCACAAATATATTATAATCAGAGGCGTAGCTGAAAATATACCAGCGGGCTGAAATTTCAGCTTAAAAGGGAGCCTTGCTGTGTGGACGAAGGAACTCTGGGGGGACTACGCCTCTGGTGCCTCTTGTGGTCACACGACGAATAAAATATATATTTGATGCCATAAA
This sequence comes from Drosophila guanche, assembly GCF_900245975.1. Lineage (NCBI taxonomy): Eukaryota > Metazoa > Arthropoda > Insecta > Diptera > Drosophilidae > Drosophila > Drosophila guanche. Next base: position 3,530,861 of record NW_022995755.1, on the reverse strand, counting down.
AATGTCACAGACGCCTTGAGTTATGCAGCGTGGCTGTGGCTTATGTGGCACCCACAGCCCCATGCCCACAGCCATTTTCCTCCATTTCCCTTGTACATTTGCTTACTCCCATTTCCCCTCTCCATTTGTTTTCCCCCATTTCCATGGCCATTGCCACATCTTTTTGTGCCGCAAAATGGTGGAAAAGCGTAACCCTTTTGTTTTGTATGCTTTTAATTTATATGCGATGCCGCTGGAATTTATTGCTATATTATATAATTGTATTATGTAAAGGGATCCGGCGCTCTCCCTCTCTCGATTTCTTCCTCTGGCAGTTAAGATTCTGGATTAGGCGAATGGAAATGTGCTGAGGAATGGTTATCTTCTGCTTATCGGGGTTAAAATTGTGGCACTAGTGCTGCATGGATACGAAGGTTACATGTTCTGTTGCTGTAACTTTTTATTCTATTATTCTATTAAAAATTAAAATGTAAACCATAATAAATACACTGCCACAGCAGCCTTGTGCACTTTTGAATAGTTTCCCATCACATACACAGCCCAGCCCTGTGCCCATTTGTTCGCCCAACACCCAGCCAGCCAGCCAGCCACACAGTCAGCCAGAGCTAACCAGCTTCCAATCAGAGCTCCATCTGGAGTCTAGACCCACGCGCTGGGCTTCTGTTACTTTTCCGCAGAGTCTGCGAGTGTGTCTCTTAGTTAAACATCTCTCATTTATAAGCGCCCAGAGCCAGGAGAGGCCTGAAACCAAGTGCGGTAGCAGTTTAGCTGTCCGCACACGCAAATTTCCAGGCAGACGCACACCTGCAGCCCGCAAGAGTCGCTGTAAGAGCTGCCTGTGTCCCCAGATCAGGACAGGCAGTGCGGAGTGGAGGGGCTAACTCTTTAATTTATGGCGCTTGTCATATTTTGTTAGACACGGCGATTAATTAAAGTGCAGAACCCGAACCCTACGCAAAACCCAAAGAGTCGGCCTAGGGCCCGCAGCGGGCTAATTGAAAACCGCGCCAGGAGATGGAAAGCAGAAGGCAGAAGGCAGCAGGCAAAGGGCAGGCCCAGGGGCAACCGCTTATTAAAAACGCAAGCCCAAAAAATAATAAAAGACAAAAAAAACAAAACTCAAGTGGCGCTCTTTGAGTAGTGGGCTAATAAATATCCCAAGATGTGGCGGGCAGACCCTGTCAGTCAAGCAGTCAGTGTCAGTCAGTCCGTCAGGGAGTCAGTTCAGCATTAGCATCAGTCGGCAGTGAGCACAGGAGGAGCAGAAGGCCGTGGCCACTCAATGGTCGAGTCATCGATATTAGCTCGATTCTGCGGAAGGCCGCAAAAAGCGCCAATCATTGCAGGAGCGGCCCCTGAGCCTGAGTGGCAGCCGAAGTCGAAGTCGGAGCTGGAGACGGTCCGCTGGTAAACACAAATGAGCAGCGCGAACCCGCACAAAATATTTAAAAAGTAAATTGAAATTACTGCAAGTCATCGAACGAAATGCACTTCTCTCCCTCCGCTCGCTCGTTGTGGGCGTGGCAGGAGACAGCTCAAGTGCTGGTGCGGTCGCAGATGACATGCTAATTAAAAGACAGCAGCAGCAAAACAGCCGCCAACACGGGGGAAATGGAGTTAAGGTGAGGTTACAGGTAGAGGTACAGGTACGGGGAGTACCTCTACCCCTCATCATCCTTCATGCTAATCTATCTTATGCTGACTGCAATTTGTCAACCACAATTATATGCAGATCAGAGATGGTAACGTGATAGGAACACGAGCACGAAGCGGGAAGTTATATTTTGGGGCCAGTCATGACTTCAATGGGGATGTCATAGAACAACTTTCGTGTTTGTGAATCACCCATCTCCAAGTGAACTCTGTTGTGTGCAGCTCTAGGCCATCTCTAGATCTCTGGGTCTCTGCCCACGCATTTCTCGGTAATCCGCTCCAGTTACTCTCATTGCCGGAGCTAGACGATATGCCTCATATAATTACATAGCTTATTGTCATACGCCTATTCAGCTTATTATCCAAGGAGAAGGCGCGCGCGCGCCTTTTGCCTTAACTGATCGATTTGGTGATCGAAAAGCGATAATCAGCACACACAAAGAGATACACAAAGGGAGAGAGGGGTAGGTGTATCGAGAGCTTATAGTTCTCCATTGAGACGCTGCTGGCCAACCTACCTAAAATTTGAGTTTGCGTTGTTTTTGTTTACTTTGTCACTCGATCGTAGGCGAGAATTTCCGATCAACAGGCTTTGCTCGTTGATTTTGATCGTCGGCAGCAGGCCAAAGTAGGCCCAGACACAGCGACAGAGACGGAGACAGAGACAGAGACAGAGACAGCGACAGAGAGTCAAACCCGACAGAGTCATAGCCGGGGCCAAGATGGATCGTTGACGAAGCCACACAGCGTGTTGATTTATTCCCCATAGACTTGGTAACTGAGCTGACTTGCCTGGCACACACATACATATATGGACTTCGATATATAGATTCATCTATGTATATCTATGTAGTATATACAAGATCTCTGCCATAATAATAAACCACACAACGATGACGACCATAAAATGGGATGGTTTAGAATCGAATGGACAATGCCCTTATAAAAGTATTGAATACTCTCGAAAGCGGCTTTGGTTACACAGAGATTGAGAGATGATTGATTCGCTAAAAGAATACATTTTAGTGGAAGTTACACAATCTCTAAGACACCTTTCCATGTGCTTAGCTCAGCTAAGCTCTAAATTGTGAATTCCACTTGCAGCGCGCAATGAATCATTTGGAATTCCTTTTTAAGGGCCCCACAGAGCCTTGATAAGTACACATTATGGCATGTTAGGCACTACATTACTCCAACACCCTCTTCAAACACGAACAAACAGAGATATATTTACGAGTTCTTGTACTTGCAGAGAGTTATTCATCAGGCATCAGGCATTGCTGCTAGTTTCGTATGCAGCTCAGGATTGTCGCTTGCTCCTCGTCGTTGTCACTGTCGACATCGTTGATCATTGGCCATGGCCCAAGGCATGAGGTAAGGGGCCGGCACTGATGATGATGATGATAATGATGTTCTTCCTTGGTGTTGTTCTGTTCTGTTCTGTTCTGTTGCCTGATTGTGGTGGCCCTGTTGCTTCTGTGATGATTTCGTTGATCGCGACTGCAGCGGCAGGCAGTTTGGGGCGCGACAAGAATAATTACAAATGTCAAATGAAATCAGAAAACATCATAAATCAAATCAAATTATAATTAAGCATATTTGATCAGTTTGTTTCGCCATGGTACTCCGTGTCGCAGTCCCTCTCTCAGTTTCAGTTTCAGTTTCAGTTCCAGTCCCAGTCCCCTGCTTATCTGGACACTCTGGTAATGGTAAATGGTGGCAGTTCCTGCAGGCTCCTTCCTTGCACCTTATCTGCCATCTGATGCCTCCCGTGTGTGTGTGTGTGTGTGTGTGTTTTGGGCCTAGTTTCGTTTTGTATCTGCGTTTGCTTTATTGAATCATTTCTACTTATTTGGCATAAGTAATTGAATTCGTGTTTATTTATGCTGCTCTGCGCTGTGCTGTGCTCTGCCTTTGACGATGATGATGATGATGTCGTTGTCGATGTCGATGCCCAGGATAATCGCTGGGAGTTCATTAATTTCCAAGGCTCTAGCACTGTGTGTGGCTCGGCCACAAATTAAGCTGGTATATGGATAAATATAGAGCTATTCCCCATCGTACCCTCTCCATATTTGCCTTTAATAACATTAACATTTTGTCTCCGATCTGACTCACTCGAGTTGTTCCAGTTCCAGTTCCAGTTTGTGTGTCGGATTAGAGCTGTAGCTGCGTGTTTGTTTTGACTCGGCTAAAGCCGCCATATCTTATAATTGATTAATATGTACACACATACATACAGATATCCATGTGGTTGTAGCTGTGTGTGTGTGAGAATAATTAGATTGTCATTGGGTTATTTTTAAAGTGTTTCAGGCGCCCGTCCGCTTAAAGCGAATTTCGCCTCTCGCTGCGCTGTTTATGCCCAGAGGCCAGAGCCATTTATTGCACAATTTATCAGCGGCAAATAAAAGAAAATGAAATAAATACGAGCGCTGCTCATATGCTACACAGATCCGTAGAGGGTGGGGGTATATTTATGTTTAGATTTAAACATTTGCAAAACGAAAAGTCATAAATTACTTCCGCTGTGGCAAGGATGCGCCCAAGGATACCACATCGGAGCTAACACACAATCCACATGAAAAATCTTCATTTTACGATTTTCGACAGAGGGCATGAGCAGGGGGGGAGAAGCAGGAAGGAAGTACAAAGCCGAAACACACATATCAAGAAAGAAAAGCCAAAGCGCTTCCCCTATGCCTGTGGAGATAAAACGTTGGCATAGAAATCAGTGGCATGTATCTTATGGATACAGCAGCCATTTTTATTGTGGATNGGGGGAGGGGGGGGGGGGGGGAGGGGGGGGGGGGGGGGGGGGGGGGGGGGGGGCAAGAAGCACACGCTAGATGGAGCTAGCTGGAGCACTGAGGTGGGCCCAATTGTAGTCCGCTGCCGCAGTATCTGGAGCTGAAGCTGAAGCTGAAGCTGAAGCTGCCTCAACATTAAAATAAATATGTACAAATGCTTAGATAAATAGATACGCCAGCCCAAGTGATGTGCCCCCTGCAAAGGATGACAACCAAAATGGCGCAAAGGAGGCACAGGCAGAAAGAGATGGAGATAGAGAGAAGGACGAACGGACGAACGGACGCACGGAGGGACGACTCATACACACAACATTTATATTTCAGCGGAGAAAGCTCGTATATTATCATAAAACAAGTTGCTGGATGCCACCAGAAGGAGAAGGAGGAGAAGAAAGCAGCACGGACAGGGGGGATGCTGCTGCCGCTGGAGTGGGTTGCCCTGGGTGCGGGGTTCGGGGGGTGGCGTGTGATGCGCAAAAGTCGGGTCGTAAATCTTGGCGATAACATTTTATGCGAAACATTTCTTTTTCTGGTCCAGAGGGAGCAGGCACCACGGAGCAACAAAAACAACAGCAGCAAGGACACCCACGAAAGGCTAAGAGAGGGGGGTGTGGGGTGTGGGTGTGGGAGTGGGAGTGGGCTGATGGTTGCGGGTGGTTTTGCTTTTGGTTTGGCTCTCGGGAGCTGCGTTTAACATTGGCAATCGCACGGAAAATGGCGCGCACAGTGTGCTCCGGCTCCTTTTCCTCCTTCTCCTTCTCTACTTTTTTCATGTCCTTCCAAAAGGAAAAAGGCAAAAAGAAACAGCCACAGCCAGAGCAGCACCAGCACCAGCACCAGGAGCAGGAGCAGGAGCTACAACAACGCAACTTTTTGGGCCGTGACTTGTGGGCCAGGTTAAAGGCAACTTTTTTTTTTTGGGTGGTGGCAGGATGGAAGCAGGATGTGCCTTGCCACGTTTTATTGTTTTTGTTGTATTGCCGAGGCAGCCAAGGGACGTGGGTGTGCTGGGTGGGTGCTTTAGGATCTGCTCTGCTCTGGTGTTTGAAGAATTTATGGCTTTCAGAGATGTACACACATATCTATGTGTGTGGGTGGCTAGGGAGTTGGGCCAACGGGGAGTGGGTGGAGCGGTAAGATAGAAGATTCTCGCCTGTGCCAAAACTGTTCTTGAATACCAGCCGAGGGATGAGCGGGCAGGTCATACTCTTTCAGGTGTTGACTGCCAAGGCATGGAGGGGGATCCCGCTCACTCTCGTGCACTCGGGGAAACTATGTCGAGTGTTTTGGCATAACAATCAGCTATAACCTGAGCACAGAGAAGGTTTGGTCGTAACCCAACTCTCGAGAACAACAGAGGCAGGGGCAGGGGCAGGAGCAGGAGCAGGAGCAGGGGCTGGCATCGGGGACAATGGGATACGCAACATCAAAGCCGGTGCAAATGCAACACGAGAGAGAGAAAGCAGACCGAGACAGCCTCCTCCTCCTCTCCTCCATGATGTGACAGTTTTTCATCAATTCCCCACCCCCTCCACTGGTGTGTTTGTGTCAGAGGGGAAAAGAAAAAATAAACTCAAACCGAAATTGTTTTGCTGTTTGTTGTGGCTGTCGTGGCTGTTTAAGTGCCCGAAATCAGTGCAAGGATTCCCTTTTTTATTTCGTTTGTTGTCATTGCATTTTGTCAAACATGAAAAGCACTTTTCACCAAATTCCATGCCCTTTTGTCTGGTGCCCTGGCCATGTCAGGTGCAGACATTTTCCCCCATTGTCTGAACAGGAATGAATGCAGCCTCAAAGGGAGCAAAAGGATTCCCTTTAAATGAAATTATCATAATTTTCGTTAAGGGTAAGAGCTCGCTCTGCTGTAATTGTGGGAGATTAAGAGTCAGCAAAGTTGTTCTCACAATTAAAACGAAATCAGGTTGAAGGAAAACTTTCTCACAGTTCGAAGGCCGCTGCTCGATCATAAAAATTGCAATAAAATGATGCGCCTAATTTTTGCATAACAACATTTTCGTAGCCAAACTGTCACAACAAATCACAACACCAGTGCTGTGGGGATGGGGTTGGATGCGGCTGCACAAACCCTTAACGAGGCACAAATTGGTGGCAGGACCAACGCAGCTCAGCGCAGCGCACCAGCGCTCTCTATGGGCAATAAAATGCCCAAATCGATTCGTTGCGCTCTCGCATAAACAGAGAGAACGCGGCGGTAGCATCATCGCATCATCCTCATGCTGTGTGTCCGTCCCTCCCCCCAAGTTGCACTGCCGCTGACTATCTCTCCATATATACTTCTTTTCTAATTAGCTTGTCTGGCAATTGTTGTTGGTTGTTGGTGTCTCGGGTGTTGGTGTTGGTGTTGGTGCTGGTGCTGCGGCGTGTTGCCGTTGCCGTTGCCGTTGCCGTTGTCGTGTAATTGCTGCGGTTTGTTCAAATAATTGCGCATGCAAATTTCTATTAGTCACACGTGGCCTCCGCTATCGAAGCTGCATCCACGACTGCATACACTGCGGGAAATGTAAAGCCCAGGAGAGCTTCATATTTATTGAAAGCAAGTGCATCACATGACGGATGAATTTCAAGTCCTTACAGTAGACAAACATTAGACTAAATAGTACAAATAAATGCTCAAAACAGTATTGGACTAAGATTTAAAAGCCTTCTCCTCTTGCACTTTTTGTATATGTTTGTTTTTCTTAGTGCACATGTGTATGTTGCCATCTCACTCTATCAATGCATGTTCTATCTTCGATCTGGCTGCCTGTCTCCTGTGACTTTTATAATTATTTGCCAGCCAAGCAGCCTGCCTGCCAGCCCTACTGCCAAAGCGACTTCGACAAGGATGAGAATTTGATGTAATTTGGTTTTGATTCGTTGGCTCTCTCTCGTGTGCGAGATACATGACATATCTTGTATCTCGGCCCGGGCAATCTTATCTCAATTGTGGACCAGGCAATTCCCCCCTCAGAGCTGAGCCACCACCCACTTTAGCCCTGGCACTGCCACCAGCACAATCCATCCCCCGCCCACGCACACGTTTGCCGTTTGCCTTTTGGTAATTTAATAGAACGATGCAATCGTCGATATGAGAATGAGAATTTGAGATTGCCAAAGCCAGGACGGGGAGCTCAGGCTGAGGCTGAGCAGGATTTGTCAGGCCTTAATACCAGCTACCAGCTCTCCCTCTTCCTCGTTGTATGTGTGTATAAACGAGTATATCCTTCTGTTGGGGGGTTGCTTGCTGCAGGCGAGGGTTGCTTTTGGGTTTAGCGTTGGAATTGTGTTGGATTGCTCTGAGATTCGAGCTCTTATCGGACCCACAATATCTCTGTCCTGGCCACTTTTTGCGGCTTTTGCGGCCGTCCCTGGCAATTGTTGTCAATTTAATATTTTAACACAATTATTAAATTATTACACAGCCAGAAAATGCACTTCAAACGTTGCTTGAAACGATGGAAAAGGTATAAACCACAATCTGTATTTAGGTTCATTTTGGCACAGTTCGCTTAATGAAATCATCATCTAAGATCTGCTTGCTTTTCATCTGAATTTGTTGCAGTGTATTGGCGAGTAGAGATTATATTTGCAACTCAGGATATGCCACTGAATATTATTTGCAATAAATTTAAAGATGCAGCATCATTTGATTTAAATTTGCTTCAAATTATATACGAAATATAATCGAATAACTGGGAATGATAACTGTGAGGCCATCAGCATATTTTGGATGCCACTGCCACTGCTTCTGGGCTCCCTTTTGTTATCAAATGGGACCCATACACGTGAAACAGAAACAGAAACAGTTAAAATGAAGTCAAGCGACAATTTTCATTAAAATTTTTGCATTGTTTCGCTTTTTGTGGCTTTCTGTGAATGAGCGAGCAATCATAATGGAAGGCGGCAGCTTATAAAACAAACAGTATTTCAATCAGCCACAGCTCGGTGACAACTCTGGCTGATTGCCATACTCCTTGTCCTTGTCCCCCGCCTCCCGACTGCTGCAGGTAAAATGTTAATCTGCATGCGCTGCACGCTTTGTCGGGCAAAGTTCAGCCAAAAGAAAGCGACAAAAAGTGTTTTTTGATAAATGACAAAGGAGCGAGGTTGCGGAGGGAATGGAGAGATCTGCTCTTACAAATGCAATTATCATGGCAAACAAAAGCGACAGGTTCTCCTCCCTCTGCCATGATAACGAACGTCAAAAGGATGCGCCGCAATTGAAATTGAAATCAAATACCAAGCGAAAGGATTGCAGCACCCGAAGGATATGTTCGATGACCAGAAAGAACCAGAAAGGCCAGGCCAGCCAGCCAGGCGGGCACACACTCCATTCAGCACTGCTTGAACTGCTTGCTTGGAGAGGGCTGGACTGCTGGCAGCCAGAGCGAGACAACCATAGCGTGCTGAGAGCTCGCCATTTTTGATTTGGGCGGCGTTTCTGTTTGACACTCCATTGACTCTCTCATTGGCCACTGCGAGTGCGCAGTGAGTGTGCGTGAGCATCTGCATCTGTGGCTGTCTCTGCATCTGTATCGTATCTGTGTGTGAGTGTGCTGCCAGCAGTAGCAGCAGCAACAGCAGCAGCGGCAGCAGCAGCGGCAGCGGCAACTGTTGTTGCAGATGTTCGTTGTTGTCAAGAAAAATAGGTTTTTTTTTGTTTTCTTCCTCGTTTTTTTTTGCATTTCGTTGCGTTGCGAGAAAAGTTTGGCCCGCTGCCGTCTGGCTCGGCTTTTGTTGTTTGCCATAATTTTTGTCACACAGCTGTCACACACACAGATGCAGATGCTCACGCACACTTTCACACATATGCAGCAGGCGGGCAGACATGGGGCATGGGAAGCTTGCATAATTTTCTTTTTCTCTCTGCAAAAGTTCAGTGAACGTCAAAAATATTTGCATTGCACACAAAACACACACAACCACACATAAACATGCATGAGGGTGCTGTGCATGAATGTGTGTGTGTGTGACACCTTTTTGGTTTAGCCAAGAAAAAGGGGTAAAAGGTCTTGCTTGGGCTTCTAATGCTGGTGGATTGGCAACGAAGCTTGGTTTCTCTTGCGTGGAATTAGAATGGGATTTTATTTTAGGAGATGCAGAACTTTATGCTTTAAAAAAGAGGATTATATAGGGTTTAGAAACGGGTTCGGCCAGAAATAGGACTTCGTGCTATAAAGTATACCCACAAAAGTGCCACCTGATCTTGAAATCTCAAGGAGACTCAGTGACTTGCCACTTAAGTAAATACATTTTACTTTCTCAGCAATTGGCCAACTTCACACGTCACAGGGGAACTGCAAGACCCACTGCTTTCTTCCTTCAATTTGTATTCCGGAATATATTTGCATGGGATGATAATTTTGTTGTGCTCGTTTTTATGCGGGCTAACATTTGGCCGTTATGACATTTTTGGCGGGTACCAACATGAACACCATCTACAAACACTCACACAAAAGGACAAGGGTACACGTATGCAGCATATACACACGCACACACACACACATACAGATGTACATAAATATGCATGAATACATAATAAATAAACCTTTGTTGTGTTTACTCTCAGATGGCCTTGCGGAAAATGTTTGTATCAATCCATTTTTCACAGCTTTTTGTTACTTTTTGTTGACCTTTCATCACCCTTTTGACCGACACCTCACCCCTCGGCTAATTGCTTCATTTACGAACAAGTTGAGAAAACTATTCACCAGGGCAAAATGGCCGCTTTTGGTGTGTCAATAGTTTTCCATTTACTTTTAAAGGGGTTGGGTGGAGGAGAACGGGCGGGGACATTTATCAAAACTTTGGGGTCCCTCATTAAAATACCAATTTAATTTCGTTGTTCGAGTGTTGATTCGTTTCAATTTAGTGCAGGATTCTCAAATGCCAATAAAACTATCCATTAAAACTAATCACAGTCTAAAAGGCACTTTCAGATACAAATCGAATCGAACCGAACCGCACTGAGCCGAACCGCAGATGGAATGTGGTCGGCTCGCTGGTTGGACTACTTAAAATAAACTCATTCTCATTAACAAGTACGGCAATCAGTCGGTTGCAGATAAAGGTAAATCAAATACGGTTAAAGAAAGTCTTCGGTAGTAGCTGCTGGGGCGGGGGCGGAGGCTCTTTCTCTCTCTCTCTCTGTTAGTCAGTGGCCAGTGGAGTGAAATTAGGCAAAAGCCAGGCCAGAGCCATAAAAATCAAAGTCAATAGCCGACGCAGACGGCGCAGACGAATCAGTGCTGGCTGGCTGCTGTGGCAAATTCTCAGGAAAAGCCATAAAAAATAACCAAGCAAGAAACCCAGCAACAAAAGTGACAAATGAAGTAACTCCAAAATCATGCTTAAAAGCAGAGTAGAGCAGTGCTCTCTGAAGCGAAGAGGAGTGTCGAGCAGGGGGCAGGGGGCAGGGGAGTTCACCGAAAATCTTAACCAAATCAAATCATTTGTATGCGCCACGCAAGACCAAAACACAACAGAAACCAGCAACCAGCAACCAGCAAATAATCGTAAAGTGACGAGAGCTCGTAAACCAGAGAGTCGGAGGAGACCCCGAGACTGACCATTAACCATTAACCATTAAAGAAGCGCCGCAGACGTACCAACAACAACAAAAACCACACCAGGAGCAGCAGCAGCAGCAGCAGCAGCAGCAAATGCCATGAAACTGAACGCGTGCGAGAGGAAAATCTATAAAAAATTAACAAAAAACAAAGAAAACAAATCCATGAATGCATTATCGTAATGCCAGTCTGAGAAGAAGAAAGGTAAGTGCAAGTTGATCCTGAATCAGCGAATGAAGCAGTGGAATAATTGGAAGAGATATACGGGTACTACATACAGTGTAAAAACAATCGTGTTTAATGGCTGTGAATCTACTGAAAAGTTAATCACGATGCCCCATTTAATCGTGCAAGAAATTGCAAATCATAGGTGTGAACAATGGAGCGGCGAAAATTTTGTTTCCTTCGCAATTATTCCCACACACTAATCTTTAGCCTAGTCGTATCAGTGAGAGAATATTTTATATATTTCAAATGCATTTGAGTATTGGGAGTATCTGTCAATATAAAAGATTGCGTGTTGGTTATCTATCAGCATTTATTTCTATCTACCAATCAAGGTTGTGGATCTTATGAGTACACTTAGCCATCTGAAAGTATTTGCGATTGTTCAAATCACCTTCTAGATACCATAGACTACTCGTCCGTTAAGTATGAATCATTAGCCACTGCTTAAGCAATGGTTCTTAAATATCTTTAAAACCGACAAAGTCTTTCTTCCATCAAAGATTGACACAAGTCGTCTGAGCTCTGGTTATGCCACTCATTGGCTGTCTCGGGTTTCCAACGAGTACATCAGCAGAGTGCCTTATAAAGGATGCTCCGAAGGAGACCCAGAACCAGTGCAAGACCCAAACCCCGACCAAATAAACGCCTACAATTATGATATAAACAAAACACGGAATAAAGCAAACAGATGGCGGCTAACAAGGATGCTTTCCGATGATCAGACAGGCTTACCGACATGTAAAGGAGACACTGAGCGAGAGGGAGAGTGATCAACTCTGAAATCAGAGTTATGGCATAGTTCCATCTCTCTCTCTTCGCTATCTTAAATCATCTTTCGCCGTTTTGTGCCGAGTGTGTGACACAATATGACATCAAATTACTTTGCCGCTGACAGAGAGAGAGAGTGAGAGAGAGAGACCCGTTCTCCGCCTGCCCCTAAAGCAGCACCGCCATCAGCATTACCATCTCTACCATCTCCATCCCCTTTCCTTTGCCATACTCCGAGTACATACGATTCCCGCACGCCCCGTCGCACACGATCGCCTATCTGATCAGAGCAATCGCAAAAAACGAGAACCAAGAGACACACAGAGACACAGAGAGAGATAGAGAGAGAGAGAGAGAGAGAGAGGCTGGTTTGGTTTTTGTTTTTTCGCTATTGTTGTTCCGGCCCTACGTGGTCCCTGACCCAGCCCCTGTTCCAGCGTCCTCCGCCTCACCACTGCCTCTGTTTGGGATCAGATCAGATCTCTAAAGCGAAATGCGTAAGCGCTTATCGTCCTTATCGAGAGCGTCGCATCTCCTCGAGTGGACGGACGACCATCAGTTGAGATTTTCCCCTGGCTGTGAGTTTTGTTTTTAAGTAATTTGCAAGCCCGAATCTGGATGCGTATCTGAATCGTGAGCGTTCATCATAAAGATGGTGTCTCATCTGTATCGGTTTGTTTGTAGGTGTTGAAAAGATATCCCAGGGATCGCCTTGTTGCAGTGCTTGTGACGTGCCGAATAGCCTGATTGCCTAATGGCCCAGAGGATTCTCCCCTTGTGCTAGGAAATCGTAAAATTATCCTGGCAGACACATCGTAATTTTCAAGCAGCCAGAAGCCAGCAGGCAGCAGGCAGCAGGCAGAAGGGAACTGGAGCTAACCTTGACGCGGCTTTTGGGTCGTCGTCGCTCGTCCGATCGAACACAATGCGCAGGCTAACAATAAGTTTGCTCAGGTGCTTAGCCAAGCTTTCAGGAGCAGGACATACACGAACACAAGCACAAACGTGAAGCGGAAGCCGACATCCTGACGGCCAGACAAGCCATGGAAAAGCGGAAAACTCGCATGCATATGTATGAGGCAAGGCGAGCCAGTGTGTAGTCCGGGTTGGAGGAGCGCTCGACCAGCTATTTGCCAAGCGTATTGGCCAGGACAAAGGCCGGACAAGCGCCGTGGGGCGAAGGGCGAAGGACGAAGGACAAGACAGCACAGACAAGGCTCCATGAATTGGCAGAAAAGTAAAAACCCCACGGCCCAGACGATGGGCAAACAAAGGAGGTGCCACAGGAGCGGCCAAAAGGGTACCACAAATCAAGGGACTGGTGTGGTGCTAAAACCACCAATCCTTTGGCCTAATATGAGCATTTATATCCTGTAATATAAAAGAGCCCCACAGCCTCGATGGCCCAACAAGGGCTACCGAATTCGGTCCTGCTGGCAACGTGCTTTAAATATATGAGTCGGCAAACTCCAGCACCCAAAAACCTAGACAGATCTTTTGTTCGTGGCACTGCGCGTACTCTCTGTTTTTGCCTCCCCTTACATACGTGCCCGGGCATTTGTTTGACTGCTAAACTGCAACATTCTGGGGGTTGCCATTTGACCAGCCGAAATGGAAAGCTCTCTCTCTTTTTTCTCTGTCTCTGGGCCCTAGCCTTTGTGTGCCTTCCTCTGAGTGAAAGTTTCATTCTTGGGCATTGCATTTCATCGGGCAATCGCACACATTTTTGAGTACATATCTATCTACATATGTATTTGCGGTTCTGGTATAGCCAACTGAGAGCCAGGACCTGCCTCTGTCCAGCTTAATTTGCCGCTAAAATACTTAATATGAAAACAGATTTACACTGCCAGGCAACAAATCACTTTCGCCATACAGTTCGGACTCCTGCTATGACTCCCGCTCTGACTCCTGCTCCTGCTGCTACTTTTGACCAGGACAACAAGCATACAAATGCAGTCAGGACACACAGATACACTCATGTGCGAGTGGAGGACATTTGCATAATTGACCCATGCAGGATTCGCGCACCAACTGATTTCATTTACGATGCAAGTGCTGACCAGGACCATGCCGAGGCCCACCTCCTGTTTTCCCTTGCTTCAACCCATCCTGGCAGTATCCATGTCCTGGCCAACGTATGCTCGAGCTTTTGCCCATTTAGGCAATTTACATTTATAGCCTGGCGCATGAGGTGCTTACGAGCTGCACAGGATGTGCCGCCATTGGCGGTGCACTGCCACAGCAGGGCTGGAGGGGCTGCAAGCCGGAGAGGGGCAACCTGAAATTTACACCCGTTGCGGTTTTGGATCCAGCCAATTTTAGTTGCCGTCGTACGCTTCGGGATGGAGTTTAGGACTGGCACTGGGACTGGGACTGGGGCTGGCAGCCAAGTTTATTATGAAATTAGAACGCATGGCCAGGATTGGTTGTGGGCAGGGATAGAGAGCCAGACGAGACGGCTGGGGGGGGGCTGGGAGTCAGGGACATGGACGTTGGACTTGGAAGAGGAACGGGCGCTGCATTGCAGTCAAAAAACTGGCACATGACGTATGAACTGTGCCCCGGCTGCAACATTGTTGTTGTTCCTGTGGCGGCTGTTGCCGTTTGCCGCTTGCCGCTTGCCGTTGTGTTGTCGCTTTGTTGTTATAGTTATTAAATTAAATACTCAGCCTATAACAAAATCAACAGCAACATGGAAGACCAAGAAGCCAGCCATATCAGAGAGGGCAGCAGGGAGTTATGTGTAGAGATGGTGGCACACAGTCTGAGGAGTACGCCGGAGAGAGGGCGAAATGTTTGCCGATTATTGCCAAGGGTGATACATAAATAGAGAATGTTGATGACAGACGAGCAGCCAGGGATTTGGATTCAGCGGAAAGAGCTTTAGGGCGGTATTAACATCCAGACGGAGATGTTCAGAAATAGATAAATACAACTAGTTGTAGCTGTCTGTGATTATACTTCGATGTTAATAGATTTTGTATCTTAATGAAGTCAAAATTGTATGAAGGATTACTTTAATACTTATGAAATTTTGGTGAAAGTGATGTACCAACAGATAGATACAAATATCAAGTAAAATATGCAGTAAATTTTAGTATAAATATGTTTAAAATTTATTTTATTTAGCAACTTTCTTTATGCCAATCAATCAATCTTGAACCCTTGAATCAATACTAGTCCTAGTTCTAGTCATTTTCGTTCCATTATTACGGCCTCTATAAAATATGTTTAACAGACAGACTGTGGGGTAAAGGAGAGAGGGATTTTCTAATTACATGTGGCAATTTAAATAGAATTTGTATTGTATTTATAAATGGTTGTGCCAGTGGCTGTTACTGATGATGCCACTGCTGTTCTATTTAACCATGTTTATGCAATATTTAAGCACTCCAACACACACACACACACACTCAATCTGCCATATAGGAAAAGCCAGGCGAGGCGACACTTTTGGAACTAAATCAGAATTTATGCTTTGTTTAAATGCTGTAAAAATGTCGCTGATTTCTATCGCATGGCAATAATTATAAAAGAGGCAAGCAGCAATAAAGTGAGCTCAGTAATAATAACTGTCTATATGCATAAAAGACCAAGGGGCACACAGATATACACACATGTGTACATCTGTATGTACTGCGATACAGATATGCCACATACTCAGACGAGTACTCACAGAGAGACAAACTGAACGCGTATTTAAACCAATTTTATGGAGCATTTAATTGTTGCTGCTTATGGACTACAACCACAAACAAGTACATGGTGGAATACACAACCTCAGCACCGCTGAGCAAATTAAAAATGGTAACAAAAGGTTAACGTAAATTGTTAAAACTAAATTATACATATAAACAAAACATTTTTATGCGATTAAAATCGGAATTACACGCAACGTGCGTCAGCTTTTTAGGGGTACTATGGTATGCGAGGGAGTGTAGTGGGGGAACAGACATAGACACAGACGGTGCACACATGGTCTATGGCTTGGGCATGACGATAGCCATGTCTGGTCTCCAGCTCCATGTCACTCATCCACCTCGTGCGTCTGTCTCTCTCTCTGCTCCTCTGCGTCTCTGCTTGACGGCTTTCCACTTGAGGCTTCACATTGAATGTCGGACGGAGCCGGAAAAGCTGCGCACGTGCTGGAAAAATATGCATTCGAAGTAAAAGTCACAAGAATCGTGCACACATGTGTGTATGCGAGCATGGGTGCCGAACGGCAACAGGGAGAAGGGTTCAGGTGCTTAGATAATGGCCCTCAAGTTGAAAAGAAAGTTGGCGAATAATCCAAAATAAAGTTCTGACTTGCAAAAAAGATTTTTGGTAAATTTAAAGAATTAAATGAATATAATGGATAGCTTTCACTAAAAGTTTAATTCAGCATTTAAAGCAAATGTTCAAGCTAGAACTCTCGTCATTTGAACTTCCTTGAAAGATATGAGGCAAAAACTAATACGAAATTCAATTAAACCATTTAGATATCTGAAGGTGGCACACATTTCCTTATCAACTTTTCTCTTGGGAAATACCAATCCCACAATTATTTATACTCATTTATTCATTCACATTTCACTGGCATGCTGATCCATTGAGACACCCCAATATATTGTATTTTATATACTAGCAAGCCATATATTAAACGCTGATTCTGCTCCATACAATTATTGTATATGGAATGCCAGTCCCATTTTAGTCTGCTATCGCTGGAAATGTATTTCGGGGCTGCTACTACTTACTAGACCAATTGAAGATGACGTGGGCTATCAGCCAAGTGTTTAGTGCTTGACACCAAGACGTGACAATTCATCAATTCTGATACCCCTAAGTAGACGTGACTAGGCCCATTCTTATAGACCTGACTGGCCCAATCTTATCGCCATTGAGATTTTTATGGCCTGGAAGTCGGGGGAATAGTTTGTCAGAGTTTTTTGCCAGATCTCTGATGATATCTACATATAGTGCAGGCGTTTATCTAATCTGTGGACTGCGATGGAACAGATGCCCGATTTCCATCCCATCGAAGATCTGCGATGGCTTACTCTCTGGGAATCCTTTTGTAGATCGTCCGGCAGATTATGGCGAGCTCTTGTTTGCGTTGTTCTGCCTGACACCGACACCACTCAGCAGTGTTTGTGTTTGTTGTTTGTTGTCTCTGGTCGCTGTCTCTGGCTGTTGTTGTTTCTAGTTGTTGTTGCTGTTGTGACTCGTCGCTCGTGTTTGGTGTTCGCGCCGTTTGTTGATCTGATTTTAGTTACAGGTTTTGTTTTTTTTTCTTTATTTTTGTTTATTTTTTTGGCAGCCACCTTTTTTTGGTGTGTATCTTTATCTCAAAATATGTATCTGTAACTATCGAGCGCGCTATCTGCGGCTGTGAGTATTTACATACATAAACTGCTTCTGCTGTTGTTGTTGTTGCTGCTGCTGCCTAGGTAGTCGCCCCAGAGGCTTTGACAAACGGTTCATTTTGGCCATAAAACCCAGGCAGTTCTCGTTAGATGCGGAGATACGCAGCTTCGAGCATATGAACTTATGAAGTGCCTTCAAAAGCGAGAGCTTAAGCCCCCAAAATACATACAAAAATATTCATGTAAAGTTAAGTCAGCCTGGGAAAGTTTTCTGTGTGCAGCTGTCTTCCTGTGCATGTACCCCCTCTTGTACTCTACCTCTTGCCACACCAAGCAGCCAGCATCCTTGTGCCACTTTACAGGTGCAGCAGCAGCACTTGACCCTTCTGCGCCGAAAAGTTGTTCAGCTCTGAAGCGAAAATCAATGCGATGAACCAGAAAAACGCCAACAAAAAGTTTCTCACGTACACTTGCAAAAAAACTGAAAATCATCACTGAATTCTAAAGGCCAAAAGTTCCCTTCTATAATGACAAATATTTGATATATCGGTAAATGAACATTGAGAAATTTAAAGACATTGAATTAAAATTCATTGTGGCAATAAAATAAAGCTAAAATTTCAGTTAGAGAATTCCTTGCGCCATTTCAAAAGAAAGGACCAGTTTCGATGCTTTAGGACCGCAGCTTTCACCTCCACAAACTGTGGCTGAGTGTGTGTGTGAGAGCTGTTTATGCGCAGCAGATGTACCATGTACCAGAGCCAGCGCGGAGGAGCCAACTTGCCAGCAAAATAAACGAGCTCAATATTAATAATTTGTATCTGGATACGGAAACTATATTTTGAGTGTTCTGTTTTGTTTTCGGCAGCCAAAAGATGCTGCTAGCTGGATGAGGTGAAGGTTGTGCAGGGGGTGGGAATTGGGATGGGGTTGGAAGCATACAAATAAGCATGGGATAGGCATAATTCTATAGTTTGCTTCATTTCCAGCTGCTAATTTATGCAAATTTCGTTTTATGTGCCAGCTTCATACATATCGCGCTCTACATCTCTCTCGCTCTCCCTCTCTCTATATCTGTCTCCCTCTTAAAAAGAGATAGAGAGAGAGGCAGCCACTCACACGCATTCATATAACTCAAAAATCGTCAGACAAATCTGCACACATGTTAAAGCCCATAAATAAACCACATAATCACAAACGGAACGATCGATGATTGTTGTCACTGTTTGACAGCCGGGCAAAGGCGGCAGCAGAGCAGCCGAACATCCGAATAGGAGGCCAGGACAGGGCAGGACAGGGCAGTGAGAGTGGGAGTGGGAGGGGGGCAGAGTGTAGAGCAGGAGCAGGCAGAGCGTCGTCGAACAGACAACCAAAACGCAACCGAGGCACCATGCCAAGTGCAGAGAGGCGTGCCGCAAAGAGATTATTGAACGATGCACTCGAGCATGACGAACAGCAACAACAACACGAACAACATCATGGAGCTGTGCTGCTGCTGCTGCTGCACAAACAAACAAACCAACGGACATGCAACTGCAGCCCGAACGAACCGAACCGAACCGGTTACCTGCTGCTGGCTGCTCTCACACACGACACGGCCAAAAAAACACGCCCCGCTCACCAGGCGAAAGAGTGACAAGCATATTGCGTACCCAGCTCGGTATAGCCATCCTGCTTGCACCGCACACAGCACTGCTTGACGGTGCGACCATCTTGTATGTGCCAAACGCGCACACAGCGACACACGCACCGAAGTCCGGCCCTCGTCAGACGAGTTGCTTCTCCCTCAGATACAACGAGCGAGCCTCTGTGTGTGTGTGTGTGCGCGCCTCAGAGTGTAACTGTGTGAGTGGCTGAACGCGAACGCGCTTGTCTTTCCTGTTTCGCGCTCGTGCCTGTTCAGTTGGACGACGACCGTTGACGTGTTCGATGCAACATACAGCAGAGCAAATATAACTGAAGCGCTATCGTGTTCGCCTGTCTCGTTCGCCGTTCCGTTCGTTTACCGTTTACCGTTTACCGTACCCGCAGCGTATCGTGCCGTTCCCCGTTCGCGTTGGTTTTACGTCGGCGGCGGTGTTTTTCCGTGAAACTAACAAAAGAAACAAAAGCAAACCCCAGAAGAAAGCTCAAAACGCGTCGGCAAATACACCCAATTTGAGCCAGGGCCAAGAAAGAAAAGTGTTACAAAAAGCAAAAGCAAAACAAAACAGAGATACAAATACGAGATCCCCAAAACGGTGATACAACTCCCAAAACAGAGATACAACTGAAGGAGCCCCCAAAACAGAGAAACAAATCAAAACGACCGAAACAGTGTGACTAATAAATGTGCTAAAATGTAAGATTAAAATGAAGGAATAACCCAAAATAATCCTATCAAAAAATACAACAAAAGTTTCCCCCAAACAATTGATGAGATTTTAACGGTTCAGCGGAGCGCCTTATCGAGCAATCATCAGTGGCACAAGGGACCCATACATAGCCCCAAATACTGTCATTCTGGCTGACACAGGCATTGAAAAATCTGGCAACTGGCTTATCAATTTATTGCTATCAACTAACCAACAACAGCAACACAAACACCAACAGCAGCAACAACAATCAAATATTTTTGAAGACATTTAATGAAAAGTGTTTGCTTCTTTTTCCCGTATCGCTGGTACTGGTACTGGTACTGGTACTGGTGGTGCTGCTGCTGCTCTTGCTGCTTCTGCTGATAGATAGATAAATTGATTGGGTTTCAACGCTGCCACGCAGAAAGCAAATCAAAAATTGTTGGATAGGAGAAGTACAGGGGGAGAAGAGACCTGTTTGTCTTTCTGCCTCCCCAGAGGGTCGGAGAGAGGTGGGCAGGGAGGGGCCATGCGTTGAGGTAACAAATTATGTTGCCTTATCATATTTCTGTAGCGCAATTGTCAATCGAGCGATAGGCATCTGGAATACGTACCTTAAAGATAGAAGAAGTCGGGTCCAACCCATGGGTTGTATTATTAATTTTTCGAAGCCAAAGCAAACAAAGAAAGCAAATAGCACAACTCCTGTTGATTATAATCTATTTTTTAAAAAAGAAATCAACGAGTGCAGTGCACACACGCACACTCACACACACACACACACACACACACACACACACAACCTGGCGCAAACGGGGCACACGGCACACACTTCTCGTACTATCTATGGCTGATAAAAAAAAATTTCCCGAAAAAATTTCCCCCAAAAATGTTGTCTCACCTCTGGGGCTACCTGTCTAAATCAATAGAACTTGTCTGTCTGATTGTCTGATAGTCTCCGATAGCGCGGGGCGGGGCGGGGGGCCACACAACACACAGATGCCCGTACTAATTCAAGCTAGAAGAGATAAACCTCAGATGAAACTCTAATTGGGCCCACACACACGCACCGAGACATTCGCGCACACACACCTGCCTCGGTACTCCGCACTCCCACGCACAATCCGCACAGGCGCCGTCTTTGACATCCCACGGATACGGGTACATGTACTGTGAGATCCTTTTGTCTGACAGGCACAATTGTCTCGGCTTTATGACAGTGTAAACATTGTGACAGTAGAGAAAGACAATCCCAGAATATTGTGCCAGGGACATGTTTATTAGATCCCCTGGGATGCAGTGAAGATCATCAATCAAAGGGCCGGCTGCAACTGCAATTGCAACTGCAGCAGAAACTGCCAAAAATACTCGAATTTTCCTACGGTGGCAGTCTGTGGAGCAGTCGTAAATCAACCTGCGGTTATCCTAGCACAAACTGCCACCGCAACTGTACCCATAAAGTAGCTATAAAAACAATTGAACAAAAACAAAAACAAAATGTAAAGCGTTGAAGTGCGTTCGGGGCCTGATAAGGAGTGCAGAGTGTTGGGGCACCTACTTGATAACGCCAGCTACCGTTAAAATCTTATCAAGCGCAGACACCTCGAAAGGAAAGCCACAAAATTTCAGTTTCTAAAGTACAAACATTTCTGAAATTGCAGCGCGTTCTGTGTGGTTAGGCGCGTGAACAGGAAAATGTGTGGTTGCTGAGAACCGAGCGCTACTTGCCACTGCAGCACACACATACACACACACACACACACACCCACCCATCCCGAAGCTAGAGAGAAGGAGAAGGAGTGGAGCCAATTCCCATACGCCCCACAGTAGCACAGAAAAGCTTTCAAGATTATACTCGAAATGGATATGACCTCAACAGCGGAGGCTGCCGCGCGCAGCTGGTACGACAGTCCGCGCTTAGGCGGCGGCGGCTCCGGATCCGGCAGCAATGGCGGCGGCGTCTCCCCACACACCAACGGCCTGGGAAGCGCCGGCAGCAGCCTGGCCCACAGCCACCACAGTCTGTCCAGCGGCGCCTCATCGGCGGGCAGCAGTGTCGGAGCAGCCCTCGGTGGAGGAGCCGGCGGAGCCGGTTCGGGCCTCGGCCTGGATACCAGCGATATGAGTGCGTTCTATGCGTTGGAGAGCAATGGACACCATCGGCGGTACTATCCGAGCTATCATCAGCACAGTAAGTACCCATTTATGGAAAGGGATTTGGGTTTGGGTTTGGGTTTGTGTTTGGGTGTGGGTTTGGGGGAAAGGTTCCACCTCGATTGGATTTATGTTTTATTTAACAGTAATTTCTTCCATCTTTTTTTTCTGTCGTTGTTTGTTGCCTCTTGTGGCTCGGACATTTGTTCTAATGTCATTTCTAATGCGTTTTTAATGAATGTATTTTGCGGGGGGCTCGGGGTGGATCTGAGTTGGTGGTGGGTCTGATGGGTGCCGTCTGTAACCGCCCACCGCCCACCGCCCACAAATCGATTGCTTCGCGCCTTTTTTGTGTTGCTGAGTGAACGTTTCCGGTTGGCCGCCATAAATAATGAGGGGGAGGGGCCCACAGAAATCGCTGGGGTCTATCGTGGATACTCACTAGCAGCCAGATTGTATCCTAGATATCCTCGAAGCATTGAATTAAACTCTGCAGATAGCAATTGGTCAATGTTTAGCCGAAGAATCAGGAAATTTAAGCACTAGAATGGAGTACGATTAATCGTGTATTTCCTACACACCACAACCATTTCCATTTATTCTTTTATTCTGTAAAGTTCTGCACATAAAACCCAAACGAAAGTTTAGGTTTTCGTTCATAATTTCCCCCTCATCATGGTCTATGTCTCTATTACAGCCAGACAGTTGTATTTGTGGTTGTTTTTCTTACCCCGCTTGGCCCCACCTGAGAATATCATCTCGTGAAAATGGAAATTTGTTTGGCTGTACAGTTTTTCCTAATTGCCTGAAATTTGTTCGTTGGACTACTGTCTGGGGCCAAAGAGAAAATGATCTGGGCTCATTAGTGCGGTGCGCGACGGCCCCCACCTGAACACTGAAACACCAAAACAGAGCAAATGGCAGACGACATTATTTTCGGTTATTTTTTTTTCATTTTTATGTTGGGTGTATGTGTGGTTCACACGCCTCCAAAAAAATTTCCAGTTCCGCTAAGTTAATTTTCAATTTGAGGAGCCACCGCGCTGCTTGCTGCTGTATCCAAGTGCGGCTCTGTGGCCGCGTTTGGGTCTGGGCCAAAGGCAGACTGTGACTCTGCTGTCAGTTTTGACAGCTGATGGCCCAAACCATTTTCACTTGGCACTTAGCATTGCAAGTCCCCATTGTTGTTGCTGCCGCTGCTGCTTCTGGCTGCAGATTTGGCTCGCCTCTGACTCTGACTCTGACTCTGGGGTTTGGCTTTTCGTCTCTTTGGGGTCTCTGGGTTTGGTGTGGTTTGGTTTGCATTTTGACAGTTCCACGTAAAACGCAGCGAACACCCAAACGTGACATGCATCAATGCTCGGTCGCCTGGTCTCCGAATTTATTTCCTGCTCTTTGAGTGTGCAAAATTTTAATTTAAAATTTCTGTATACGTATCAGGAATGTGTGTAGCGGGCGAAGAAGGAAAGATCACAGCCAAAGAAAGGCTGCAGACTGCAAAGTGATCAATCAGCTTGGGAGGCTGCTGCGGCAGCCACTGCCTGTGCCTGTGCCTGTGCCTCTGCCTCTGCCTCTCTCTCTCTCCCTCTCTCTCGATTCCTTTTGCATTTATGTTTAATTCATGTTATTCATACGCCGACTTTATTGATGCTTGATTTGATTCCATTCCATTCCATCCACTGATCCCAGGCTCTCCTCTGTAATTCATTCATGCACTCAAAACTTCTCGGATTCAAATCCCGCGCACTGTTCGCTCAACATTTGACAGACAGTTTGTCTGTCTGTCCAAAGAGAGGTGACTCTGGGGCATCGGCAGTGGCACTCGCATCCATAACGAGCATCGCGACGCTGCGCACCGCACCGGGGCACCTGTGGCGAGCGTTGATTTTAAAATTCATTAGTCTGCATATGTCACATCTCGTGAGGGCTTAGGAGTGGTGGCGGTGATGCCTGGAGCGGGCACTTCCAGTTGTCAAAATCCCAATTTAGTTGTCAATTATGAGTGGTTGACTTTAGTTGCTGTCATTAGTGGGCAAATTAAGCAACTAGGGCTCCTCCCGCCACACGAAATTTAGACGCCCGCTGAGCAAATGCAGTTTAATGGCTAACACAGATACACACAGACACACACACACATACTGGTGCGGAATGGCTCGGAGATTTTTTTGTTAGCCAAAGTCATAAAAAGCAAAACAACGAGCCAGCCCCGTACGCGACAGCAGCAACAACAGCGACTACAACAAATGTGAAATTTAAATTTCAAAAGCAAACATGCCGAACATTTTGGCAATAACTTTTGTCGGCCGCGTGACTCTGTGTATTTGTATCTTTGTATCTGCGTATGTGTATGTGTCCCTGTATCTGCATCTTTTTCAGTTTTATTTTCTACAATTTTGTTACCTTTTTTCTCAAACATTTTCGATGAAAAATATATACATATGCCCCACGTTTTATTTTTATTTTCTGTTGTTGCTGTTTTGTGTTTATGTTTTGCTCGTGTTTATTTTTTCTCTGGGTCTTTTGCTGTTTTTGCTATTTGACATGAGAGGCACTTTGGGCAGGTTTCTTAGGTATTTGTGCATTGAATTATCTAATATTAAATATACAATTTTAAGCAATTTATTTATCGCTTTGAAATTGCCCAAGTTTCAATGATAACCACAAATATTTGTTAGTTTAGTTTACTTGATATTTTATGGTACAAATATCTCTGAGAAAACACATTTTCTTTTTGCTTCTTTTTTGTTTTCCTTTTTCTCTCACAGTTTTCTTTGGGAATGCACTCTTTTTACAACTTATTTTCCCACTCTTGTAACCTTTTGAACGGCCAATTAGTTAGCCATAATCTGTTGGCCTCGCTGTTAAAGTTCGAGCATAAAATACATTGTTAATTGCCAAACATTTGAATACTTATTCTTGCCCGATTCTTTTCTTACAACACGAACGAAAGAGAAGCAAAGCGAACTATAGCCATTGCACTCTAACTAAAAGATAGAGATAGATATAGCCATTAATAAATTCGAATGTTAGAAGTGACCAGTGGCCAGGGCGGGGTCCCATATTGTGTCGGTCGTGCATTTGTTGTTAGCAGCATTTATTTTTGTGGGCTTATCGGGCAAGTGGAATCGGGCAAATGGAAAGTTTTTGCTGGACAGAATGTTCCCACAAGCCGGCTGTGGGGACCACTTAACGCAAATGTCACGCACAGTGGCACCGAGTCACAAAAGGATATCAAATGAGATGCGGGCCCATTGAAAAAAGTCTCTCAGAAGTGCTGCAGCTTCAGCCACAGACTTCAGAGCTCAGACTCCTTCTCTAACTCTCAGCCTTCTCCACCTCTAGCTCCAGGTCTAGATTTCAACTGGCTGCTCCTGGCCGGTTACCAGCTACCAGGTGTTGCACTTGAAGCGCTCGCCACTCATAAATTTTCGTGTGGCCGGGCGTAAAACTGCAAAATTTCCAAGAAATTACAACACGGCCAAAAGCGCAAAAAGCACACAGGAATATTACAACTACAACTACAACTACAACTGCTCCTAGTCAAGACAAGTCACACACGGCCCTCCCCTACAGGGGGGATTCCAGCTGCTTGTGTGTATGTGTGAGTGTAATAGTTGTTGTAATTTACCGACTGCAACCACGAGGCCAGGACGGGCTGTGGCACAGCCCGGGCAGGAGTCACAGTCAGAATCATAACCATAGCGTGCCTGCTGCCTGCTGCCTGCCTGCTGCTGCCTTGTGCCTGAACCTCTGGACAGAATCTCGACTGCAAATCTTAATCCCGGTGCGCAAGTTTTCAACGAATTGCGGAGCTGTTCGGGAGTGTGTGTGCTTTTGAGTGGATGGCCTATAAAAATGAGTTATGGTATTGCAATTGAACAGCTGGGCCACCGCTGCGTATGATTGATGTGGCCTCTAAGCCCATGAAGTTCCCTATGGGTAAACGGCTACCCTTACCCGCGGAGGGTCCATCTAGTTTTTGGGTGGCTTTGGGCAGCATTCGCAGCAATTCGCGTTTGATTAAAACGTCTGCCAAATCATGCCACATTAATTATGACCCAAATTCCAGGAAACATTCCATCCTACATCGTACGATGCAAAGCGGCAAAGTTGAAGCGCTGTTTGTGTGATTGTTGAATGCATTGACAGTGGCCGGTCATTCATTCATGGGGATGAAAATGAAGATGAAGCTGAAGCTGAAGATGGGGTACGAACTTGCCACCGCCCGCGTTGCGCATTGCGTTGCACATGTTTGATGTTGCTGCTGCTGCTGCTGCTGCTGCTCTTGCTGGCGCGATGTTTTAATTAGTCGTGGCAGCAAGAACTGTCTCTGCTTAATTAAATGACATAATTATAAGAATGCGATGGCAGAGCCTGAACCAAACTCTCTGCCTACGCCAAAATGCAAACATGCAACACGTGATGTTGCCACTGTCGTTGACATTGCTGCGATGCTTCAATTAATTTTCACTCCAGCAACATTTTGCCTTCTTTCGCCTCGACTCTCTGACGGACTCTTGCCTGTTGGCTGGACTCTGCTGTTGCGCTTTGTTGCTGTTTCTGTTACTGCTGCTTTGCATGCCACATAGCCAAAGGTGTTGCCGGCACAACCATCAGAGGTCCAAAAGGTGCCGCCACAGCCATTGTCCAGAGTATCTGCAGCCACACATTCCCACTGCCAACACGTTTCGCATTCTAATTTGACATTCTCCCTGGCCTGGCCGGGGCTCCACTACACTCCACGCCAGTGCAGCACAGACCAGGCCGTGCCGCGGTTTCAGCTAGTTTCTCCTAGTGTGAACAGCTGTCCTTCAATCACTATCAATGTCGCTGATGTTGCCTGTTGTGCCTGTGCCTGTGCCTGCATCAATCTGGCCAAGATGGCGAATGCCACAAGCTCCTTCAAAGCTTGCCGACTGCTTCTGGCGAAACGGGGCCGGAAGTCTTCTGCAGGCTAGTCCCTGCCATGGATGTGCTGTCATTTGTCATTTTGAGATTTCCAGGAACTTGTTCAGTCATAAATACATTCATATATACAGATCTATAAATATATCTACACAGTAGAAACTGTGTGCTTGTGGCATCATCAATAAGGCAGGCAGGCGGCTACCGTGCTCTTTTCATTATTAATTTGTTAAATCAAAATGCAACTTGAAGGCGATTTATATTGACAACAATCGAGACAAAAGCTTACGCATCTTACACGGACAGCAGCACGGCAGTGGCAGCCACATGTTGCTGCTGTTGTTGTGATTTGTCTAACACAGCGAGCGGTCGATATGCCCCGTTCTGGCCCCATACAATGAGGCAGGAAGGCTGGCTGGCTGCCTGCCTGCCAGCATTCATTAATTTTCCAGCCTGGGAGCCAACGGGAGAGACAGAAAAGGAGGCAAAGGAGCCGTAACGTTTGCCTGGCAACATGTTGCCAGCGAGTCTCGGGACCACGATTTGTGCATGCAATTACAATATTGAATATTAGCGCATTGTTGGCAGCTGCCAGCTGCCCCCGCTGTCAATGGTGCAACAGCAGCGGCAACAGCAGCAACAGCAACAACAACGACAACAGCATCCAAACGGCAGCAACGGCAGCAAACATTTGTGTGCCTCTGATAAATTGTTGCTAATACATTTGTGCAGCCGTGTTTGGCATTGTGCTGGCACCGCACCGACTGTAACTCCGACAGAGTCCGCGGCAGAGTCCGTGGTCCCATTGCAGTGTCAAGTTTACAAATGACTTTTGCGACATTTGCCTTAACTGATCAAGCCACCCGAATGGCTTATTAATCAGAGGAGGAGGCACCCAAAAGTGGAGGCAGCCAAAAGAGTCATTGTACCCGCAGTCAAATTGCTTCCTAGAAATTGCTACCCCCCGCCCTACTCCACTCCTCCAACATTAGCTATCAAACTAGAACAATCTTACCGGGAATTGGAGGCAGAGCAGCAGCCTCTGGGCTCACCTGTGTAAGCGTTTCCCCTAACAAATGACGCCTCTCTAATTAACATTTGTCAATGCTCGCCTCTTCGATGAGCAGCCAAATTTGTTTAGATCTTCGAGCAACCAGTTTTAGCCAAAAAACAAAAGAGAAGAAGAGCCAAAGATTACCAAAGAAAACACAACAATGCAGCAATAACACGAAAATATGTGGACAATTCATTGGGTTCTTTTGGGGCCGCCTTGTGTTTCGATCACTGGAAATATGTGTCGCCAGAGACGCCGCCAAAAATTTGTTGCAAGGAAGGAAGCAAGGCAGAGAGAGAGGGCGGCAGACAGACTCACGATTTTTCGTTCCGTTTCGTTTGTGGCCTTTTTTGGGAGGGCGCAGAGCAAAACTGTTTAGCATAATTTTTCGCAGCGGATCCTCATCGCATCTCAACTTTTGGCTGCTCGTTCGGCTGTTGGCAGCGGCGGCGCGTGTGTTTAATAAAATATTTTATTAATATGCGAATATGCCACAAGAGTGGACACAGCCGCCGCGGCTTCGAGAGCTCCAAGAGAGCTCCAAAGTCGAGGTCGCATCAATTGAATTTCTCAAGCTCGCAGCCGCTTATGAATTTATGCAACGTTTTCTTTGGCCAGTTGCGTTTTTTTTGTTGTTGTTGTTTTTTTTTCGGGGGAGCAACAGAGGCAGGGCCAGCCTTTTGTCTTTGGCCCTTTGTTGTGATAAATGTCAACGCGTTCTTATTTATGACATGTGAAGCAGCGCCCGCCGGTGGTCCCAACAGCAAAAAGAAACAGCAATCCGAACAGCAACTTGTCAGCAGCAGCAGCAGCAGCAGCCGTAGGAGAAGCAGATGAATCCGCTTCCAGTAGAATCCAAGGCATACAACAGCCGACGACACGCACTTTGTTGAACACTTTTAGCGATCACTTCAAACGTTGACCAAATTTGGTTTGTGGCATATAAAAAGTTGTCAATTTTAATGATTTCGCTGACGCTTCGAACTGTCATAAGTGCGAGCGAAGGCATTTGTTAGCAGCACAGGACACTCGGCCGGCATCCCTTTTGGGGTGTTCGCTCATTAGCCAGCAAAAGACCACCAACGGGTGAGACAGAGACGCAGAGAGAGAGAGAGAGAGAGAGAGAGAAACAGCCAAACGAACTAAAAACTGTCAAACAGTTTGACTGACTGACTGAGTGACTGAGTGACAGGCGAGTTGGTATTTGCATAAATTTCCTTGGCTTTG
Source organism: Drosophila guanche (assembly GCF_900245975.1). Classification (NCBI taxonomy): domain Eukaryota; kingdom Metazoa; phylum Arthropoda; class Insecta; order Diptera; family Drosophilidae; genus Drosophila; species Drosophila guanche. The sequence continues at coordinate 3,501,806 of NW_022995755.1, read as the reverse complement.
GCTGTGGCTGTGGCCATTGCGTGGCAAGGATTCCAGGTGCCCTACTCCCCTGCTCTAACCTACTCCACCCCGCCATAGCTGCAGTTCAATGTGCCACCAAATGCCAACTGCAGCCGCATTATTAACATTTTTGTTTGTTTGTGTGTGTTTCCCCTAAGCTGGAAAATGGTGCGGCTGCAACCGCTAACAAATGGCCACAAAAATGGCGCACTTCAGAGCCAAAACCCAACCCAAACGCGGCCTCCCCTTTACCCCCTGCCTTGCACTGCTTGTTGTCAACATGTTTTCCTTTATTTTTTGTTGTGTTTCTCCTACGTTTTTTTTGTTGTAGTTTGTGGCAGGCAGCATTGTTGCACGTAGTATGCAAAAGCCGCTGCTGCTGCTGCTGTGGCCACGTAATTCACACGTTGGCCATTATTTGAGAGCCAAGCCGATCCGAAAACTATCTCTAGTGAAATTCTTCACAGAAATTCTCTTGTAATACGACAATTATAAAGCAATTAATAACCCAGAGAATTCCTCAAAAGACACACACACACAGGCACAGACAGTTGTGCAACATTGCCCCATGCCACTGCCACCAGAATGGTGGCATAACATACAGGCTGCCGTTGCCGTTGCCGCTGCTACTTGAGTTATTAAACGCATTATCATAAATACAATTGACAACTTATGACTAATGATAAGCTGGCATGCAACTTGAGGCAGGTCCGAGGCTGCTGCACGTAGACTGTGTAGCTAGCCGTGTGTGCCGGGGGGGGTAGAGGGTTGTGCGGCATGCCGCAAATAAAGTGTTAATAATATAGATGGCAGAGGCAGCGCAGTTTGCGCTTAATAATGCAGCCTGCCTCTGACTGCCTCTGTTTCTGTCAGTCACTCATTCGGCCCCCAGGACGTCAGTCAGTCCGTCAGTCAGTTGGTCTGTCAGTCCGTCAGTCGGAGTCACGCAAATGCCATAATGCCAGGCAGGGAAAAGCAAAGAAATAATTAAAACAAACAAGCGCGCAAAATGCTAAGCAGCCCAGAGACCGCTCTCGGAGCCACTGTTTCAATTTCAGGCTTCAGCTTCAGTTTTCAGCTTCGACTTCCACTTCGACTACGGGGTTTTGAGCTCCAACTAAAAACTATCAAGGTGTCTTTGAGGCGGCCAAAACTGACCTACCTGCTGAGCAGAGAGTGCCACTGCGGCGGCTCTTGGTGGTGGCTAAAACTGGAATCCGTTATAGTTTATGGCCCGCTGCGACCGCTGCTGCTGCTGCTGCTGCTGCTGCATGTTTAAACAATTTCCAATTTTGGAGCAGGTGTAAGTGTCTCAAGAGAGAGGCAAAGACTGAGACAGAGAGAGGGAGAGAGAGAGAGAGACACTTGACCGCATTTTGGAGCCGCCGCCACGCGCCTACAACAGCAACAGCAACATCTACATCGGAGCAGGTGAAAAGTCCTTGTTATATGTCTTGAGGGTAGCTCTGGCCATAAATTAAGCCACCGCCTGCAGCCAAACACACTCACACTCACACTCACGATTGTAGATACATAAATACACATGTACGAGGGGTCAAAGCAGAGGATTCCCTGGCTTCTGCGCGAGTCCTTTGCATGATTGATTGTTGGCCAGCACAGGAAGCAGCTGAATCCACTAATCGACTCCGGAATCCCCTCAGCACAAACATCATCTAGCAATCGTGGAGAGAGAGTGAGTGTCGGAGAGAGCGTTGTGTTCCTGGTGTCTCGTTTTACGCATTTACGGATTTGATTTGTCTCGATTGATAACGTGGAAAATCCCTCAACCCCTAATCCCATATCTGGGCAGCTTTTGGTGTGAATTTAATTTACCAAAGAGCTGGCAATCCTTTTTTTTCTTCTCTCTTGTGTCCTATCAAGATGGCAATGCTCTTTGAGCGCAGCGTTACCCATTGCCTTTTGTTGTACCATTCAAATGTGTTGATGATGATAATAGAAAAGGTTATGAGGAATGGGCATGGCCATGGGGTATGAGGCTGCTGCGTTGATGAGATGGCCGAAATGATAGGATCCAGCTGCTGGCTGCATTTTACTAATTGAAATTGTTGCGACAGTCCCATGCCATTCGGGACTTCACCTGTTTTCTGGCTTGCTGCTGCCTCTCTCTCTCTCTGTGTGTCTGTCTGTCATGGTCTGTCATCTTCAAATGTCCAACACGTCCGGCTAAGTGCATCGCACACATCACACATAGACAGACTTACCTACATTAATTATGTCATTCACGTCGTCGTCGTCAAGCAAAGTCGATTGCAATTAAAAGGCGCTTTCGGCGCACAAAACCAAACGGATACCCGGCTTTGGCTTTGGCTTTGGCGTTGGCTCTAGCTCTCGACTCTCTACTCGAAGCGACTCAACTCGAGGCTTTGGGGTCTAGATGGACAGGCGCTGAGAGCGTTGAGCGCTGTCAAACGCTTTTAAACTGCCATAGAAATGTCCAAAAATAGAGAGAGAGAAAGAGAGCGGGAGAGTCGGTCGGCTTTTGTGGCTTTGATCTGTCACTTTGAAGAAATCAAGCGCAGGCCAAAAACTTCAAAAAAAAAAAAACAAAAGCAAAAGCAACAAAAAACTTGCTTTTGTTGTACAGGTTGCTGTTGTTTTTGTTGTGTAGAACGTGTCAGCCGGGGACGACCAAGGGCAACCCCTGCCCCTGCCCCTGCCCCTGCCCCAACACATACGAGTCATACAACAGCAACAACAGGCAGAGCTTTCCACCAGCACGAGCTTTGCATACCGGCAACAACAACAATAAAAAAGCAACAAAAAAAGAATTGTCGTTGTTTCTTGTTGTTGTTTTTTTTCTTTCAACTTTTTTGCAACTTTAATTGCTGTGTACTCCGCGGTTGATTTATTAGCGAATTGTTTTATACACACACAAACACAAACACAAACACAGACACACATAAAATAAGATGCCAACAGCCTTCTGGTAAGGCTCAGCCTCAAATCCAAACCGTACTTCAGCTAACAGTGACTCATGCGGCTGCAGATTAACAGCAAGGCAGCAGGGTCCAGGGCCTACCCACCATTAACAGCGCTCTGTTATCGCCAACACCATCGGCAGGGGGCCCCAAAACAAATTGAAAGTTACCAATTAAAGAAGAACCCGACACTGATTTGGCACTGCCCGAAAGATGCAGCAGGTCCGCGCACTCTATAATTTAGCATGTCCAATGTGATTATTTCCCTGAGACTGGCTCTGCGGCTGCGTCTGTCCAAATTATACAAGTACAAGTACGACGATGACGACTTCATATACAATATTGTGGTGCTGGTGGTGGTGGGGGAGAGACATTTTCATTCAAAGATGAGGTGGCACGTAGCTGGTAATCGGGTTTTGTCGTTGTCGGCGCAAAAGTGTGAAGTCTCGGGACAAGCAGTAACAACATTTGATTGAGGCATTGGCCAGGGCAAATACATATATTCCACGGAACTCAAAGAAACAACCACAAGTCCAACTGTGCAACTGTTGCTCTTGTGGTTGCAACTGCAACCGCCTCTGCCCTGACTAATTTCTATAATCAGACACACGTACATATAATATCGCCACTAAAGCACTGTTATTAGGATAATCAAATGGATATTATCGCAGGCAGCGATCCAAACAACCAACCAACCGATCGATCGATCGATCGATGGATCCAAGTGAACTCAAACCAACCATCGAGCGATCATGTTCTTCTCTCTTTCGCTGATTGCTGGCGATGAAGGAATACACATAACGCGGTATACCCTTTATCGGGGAATGGGGAATTATAGCTTTGATTGGGTGCCAGATAGAGCTTTCAGAGGAGCGAGTTTGTGCATAAGTTTCCCATGAGAAAATATTCAAAGAGAAAGATTTAATTTGCAAACTCTACTTCCTTGTAGAGCATTGCCGCTTCTCCATTTACCAAAAACAATTCCAAGTTTGTTCTGCGTTGTGGCTCTTGCCTGGTCTTGATTTGTCCTAATCCATCTTGGCGTGCATTGAACTGACCTACTGTTGGCCAGGCCAGCCAGCTTTGAGTGCTGCTGATGGAGCTCCTGCTCCTACTGCTGCTGCTTTTTGTTCTTCGCTGTGGCTGCTTCATAATCAAAAATAATTTCGCATACAAACAAGCCCCAAAGGCCTGCGACTCTTTGGGGAGCTGCAGCCAGCAATATTAATGATAATAATAAGAATAAGTGCGCCCCAAACAATTGCAACATGCCTCCCCAGCACCCGCTTCGAGGATATACACTCAAACAGACAGACATAGGGGGGACTGTGTATGGGCCACGGCCAGCCTATGCCGATCGCTGTGTCCAAGCGGCAGCACTGGCGCACATAAATCTCACTTGGTGTCTGCTAAATTATACACTGCCAGACATTTAGGCTACACTTTTAGCCGAGCCCTCGCATAGGTGAGGCGGCAAACGGGGCCCCCGATCCGATCCGAGCCGATCCGAGCCGTTGATCGATCTTTTTAGCTCTGGGACAAAAGTTTAACGCGATTGTTTATGATACAAATTAAACAATTTATGACAATGCAGAAGTCCCAGCACCAGCACCAGCACCAGTCGCAGTCTCAGTCTCAGTCTCTCTGTGGCTCTCTTTGGTCTTGGCCATATGCAAAAACGGCCCGAAGGCCGCAAGCGTTGGATCGATGGTGGATCGATCGCTTGATCTTTGCTTGTGGTGTGGTCAGAGGTTCTGTGGCGGCTCGACTTGGCTCTCTCTCTCTCTCTCTCTCTGTCTGTCTCTTTGGTGTTTCATAAATTATAACGCAGCTTTTCCGCCTTGGATCGGCTTTTGCTTGGCGAAATTTGCGCGGCAGCCACAGAGCAGAGAGGGAAACCACAGGCAGGGAACAACCGCACCGTTTATTATGAATTTTTATCGCTTCTGGTCGCGGCTAAGTCAGTTAATCTTCGTTATAAATTCGGGCCATAATTGATTTAATGCAGCATTTAAGTTGATTTCTTCAGCCGCAGATTTTGTGTTTAACTTTGCGTTTTTTCTCTCTGTTGCAGCATCCCGCATGCCCTCCACACATGCCACGCCCCAAGTGTGCCGTCCGCACTTCCACACCCCGCTGAGTCCCTGGCTGACCAGCGAGCACAAGTCGTTCGCCCCCGCCAGCGCCTGGAGCATGGGACAGTTCGCCTGCCCCCAGGAGCCGCAGGTGGAGCACAAGCTGGGCCAGATGGGCCAGAGCCACCAGACGACGGCCGCCGGCCAGCATTCGTTTCCATTCCCACCGACACCGCCAAAGGATTCGACGCCCGACTCAGTACAAACCGGTCCATCCGAGTACCAGGTAAGAAACAAAAGAAAGAGAGAGTTGGATGGCAGAGTTACAAGCAAATATATCGATAACTTATCGATGAAGTTTCTTGCTTTATCCATTAGTTAATTTTGTACTTCTTCCGCCCCCTTTGCAGGCCGTTATGAACGCCTTTATGCACCAACAGGCCACGGGCTCTACCTCACTGACGGACGCCAGCTGTGCGCTGGACATCAAGCCCTCCATCCAGAATGGCAGCGCCAGCTCGAGCGGACCCGCCCCCACATCAGCGCCCAAGCAGCGCGAAGGTACTAACAGCAATAATAATAGCTCCAACTCCAGCAGCAGCCAGCAGCAGCAGCAGCAGCAGCAACAGCAGCAGCAGCAGCAAAGTGGCAGCAGCAATCCCAACAACAGCAATGCCTCCTCCTCCGCCTCCGCCTCAGCCTCTGCAGCAACCTCCTCGAACGGCCTGTTCGATGGCACCGCGCAGGCGCACTACGCGGCCTCCAATAATGCCAGCGGCAGCGCGAATGGCGGAAGCGGGGGCAGCTACGACAGCAGCAGTTACGCGTCCTACCACCACGCTGCGCAGGCGGCGCACCACCAGGCTGCGGCCGTGGCAGCGGCCAACATGTTCCAAAGTTCCTCCGTGGCGGCGGCCGCCGTGCGGCATAGTATGGGTGCAGCGGCGGCGGCAGCGGCGCACCATCATCACCACCATCACAGTGGACACCATCATCACTCTGCCTCCTCAGCGGCCAGTGCGGCCATGCACAGCATGGGCGGCAGCATGGGCGGCGGCATGGGAGGTGGCAGTGGTGCGGGCGGTAGCTCGTCATCCCTGGGCGGACACAGTGGGTCCGGCTTGGGTGGTGGTGGCGGTGGTGGCGTTGGCGGAGGACTGGATGTGAAGCCGGTGCGGACGAAGCCGAGGACGAGTGCTGGTAAGCAAGACAAAAGTTTATTTCGACATTATGCGATCTTGGTGTGGGTGAATAATCATTGTTGCTTGTTATCGATAGTTATCGATTGTACAACAAATCAATTATGTTTACCCTTTGTGTTGTGTCCAATGGAAATGGTTTACATTGCTTACAAGTGGAGAAAAATAATTTATTTTCCATTAAATTTAATTGAAAAATCAAAGATTTGATTTTCTAATCGATTACACATCGATAAATGATCGTTAGTCAATGTAAACCGCTTCCAATTGAAACACTGAATGTTTAATTTTCATTGTTTTAGTTTGTAGTTTTCATTTTGTCACCCGCCCCCCGTTACCCTTGCTTTGATTGACAAAACCCTTTGCCATTGTCGTTTCACACGCTCACGTGGGAAGCTACTCTAGAACGTCTTCCTCACTTAACTCCTGCACCACACGAAACCCGGCCCCTGTCCATGTCCATGCCCCATCCAAAAAAGAAGCAGAAGAGAGGGACACACACACAGAAGTTGCACTTGACATGTGCTCTGGAGCAGCATGCTGGCCACATTCCCGCCACTTGAGCATGTTTCCTGCTTTTGCCGGGCCGCGTAAAAATATGCAGAAAGATCCCAGCCCCAGACCATGTCCCGCTCCCTCATTGCGTATACGCGGTGTAGTCGCTTGCCATGAAATCAGCACATTACAATGACAACAACTGCAGCCAACAATGGGAGAGGAGAAGCGGCAAGCGGCAAGCGGCAACTGCGGCAACTACGGCAACTGCAACTTCAATGCTATTGTCAACGCTTTGCTTGGCTCCACTGCCTCCTCATCAATGTGGTTGCTGTATAGCTGATGCGGCTGATGTTGTTGCTGTTGTGGTTGTTAATTACTTCATGTTGCTGCTACTGCCAGTGCCACTGCCCTGGCTGATGTTTGAAAAGACCCACCACACACACACACACACAGACACACGTACAGAAGCAGCCGCATTCATTCGCATTCGCTGCGGAAGTTGAACGCCGCTGCTGCACCTGCTTTGCCGTTGCGTTTTTGCATGGCCCGACAACAACTCAACAACATCAGCAGCAAGAGCAACAGAAACAACAGGAACAACAGAAACAACGACATCTTTATAGCTTGGGCCACTTGGGCAGGCAATGCTATGCGTGAGGGTCGGAGTCGTAGTCGGAGTCGGCCAACCCCCAAAAACAAGTCGAAAGAGGCCAGCTGGCTAAGAGTAGTAGTTGTGTTAACTTTTAGTTAGTTTTAGGGGTATCCCAGGACCTTATTAGCATCACTGACAGGCGCTCTGTGTGTGACCCCAGTTGAGGGCAGATTTTGTTGTCGCGCACCCTGCTTTCATTCACCTGCAAAATGTACAAGTTACTGTTACAACACCGAGCGCACCCTGCTTCAAAGCTGCACCCACAAAAATGCAAATAGACACGTATGAGCCCCATGCTCGTGTATGTTTAATCATGACTGTATAACAGCGACCACAAATGAGGAAGCGGTACGAACACAATACGAGGGAGAAGCTGCATCTCCGCTGACAAAATGTTTTCAGATTTCATTTTATTTCATTTTCTTGGCCAGGCGACAGTTTGCTTGCTTTAACTAACCCAGCAGGAAAATACGAAATAAATAAAAAATAAACAAAAAGGTAGAGAGATGAGAAAAAAAATTGTCTGCAGCCGCATTGTTGGGTTACCTTCGTTAGGCCTGCTCCTCCAACTCCAACTCCAACTCCAACCAGCAACTTCGACTCCAACTTCGAGTCATCCTCAGAGTTGCCTCTGCCTCTGTTGCTGCTGCTGCTGCCTGTTCCCGTATTTATTTATCCTTTATCGCATCGCTTGCGATAAGTTTTTCGGGCGCAAGAACATGTGTTGCGAGTTTGTGGCTCGTTGCCACTGCCTCAGCATCAGCCAACAGCCAACAGCCAACAGCCACTGGGGATGCGACTGCGACTCGTACTGGAACTGAGGACTGAACTGAACTGGGAGACTGCCACGAATGTGCATTGAATTGATTGGATGCCATTTGGGCTTTTGTCAGGTGAAAATAAAAAATGTTGTGAATGAGCTTTAAGTAATTGATATGGGTATGGGCACTGGGCATTCCTTTGACTTCGTTCCCTGCCTGCCTTCCTGCCTTTCTGCCTGCCTCTCACTTCACTCAATCAGGGCTCTTTGGGCTTAAACAGCAGGGATGAGCCGGGGTATGGCTATAGGGTCCATTGTTCCTTTGTCCGCGACCTGACAGCTCTGGCCTCAAAATGAGGCGCTTGCCACTTATGTGTGGCATGCGCAGGATCCCATATCCCATTCCCCCCTTTAGTCTCTCTCTCTCTCTCTCTCTTGTTCGCAGCGTGTCAATTATTCATACTAGGCGCATACTTTTTATTTTGCCTTTTCGCCTTTCTGTTTACCGTTTACGTTTACGTTTATCTCTCGTTCTCGTTCTTGTTCTTGTTTTATTCCGAGTATTTTAAGCATTTTCATTTCTGAAATTTCAACAACTTTGAAACAACAACTATTTACTCACACATCCATGTGTCTTTTGTCTTGCTCACCAGTAATTGTCTCTCTATTCAAGCAAAAGCAATCTTAAACCTAACCAAGACCCACGGCCCAGCCATTAATCTGTATATTAATCCAAACAACTAATTAAAACCTGTGTGGACCAGAGACCAGAGACCAGAGAGATGTGATGTTTTGTTGGTTTGTGTCTCAGGATCTCTTGCTCTCTCTCCCACTCTCTGGTCTACGTCTACCCACATGCAACAAATTAACGAGAAAAAAGGTACAACACATAAATTCTAGACAATTATGGCCCACTGACGCCAAATGTCAAATCAAGGCAGCAACAGTTAGTTAGACCTCTAGACCCCGGGACAGCCTACAACTACAACAAGAAGCACAGCAGCAGCAGCAGCAGCGCAGCAGCAGAACAGAGAAGGCGATGCCAAATCGGGCCCTTAAAAACAGGTTCAGTTTCGGTTTCAGTTTCAGTTTTAGGTTTTTGGTTTTCGGTTATGGGTTTTTGGGACCCCAGACAATGTCACACCGTAAAACACAACAACACAGCAGAGAGAGACGAGACGAGGCAAGACCCGAAAACGGAGAAGCAGATGAGGAAGAAATACCAAAGTGTGCACAAATTTCCAAGAAATTACAAGGCAATGATGATGATGATTGTCCCTGGACCACAGTCCACGAAGCAGATCAACAGTGGGTTGGGAGGGGGGAGACAAGAAATAACAGTTATAAGCAGGCTACTAAATCATAGACCAACCTGCTACGTGGTGTGTCTGGAAAAAAACACACAAATAAATAAATAAATAAAAAATCCAGAAAAGAAAAACTGTCATGTGGTCAGAGAGGGGAGGAGGAGTGAGTAGATGGGGTGAGACTGGCCACAGGACAGGCAAATTGATACCAAAAACAAAGGAGAAGAATGAATAAAACAAAGGAGAGGAGTGTATAAAACAAAGGCTTAATGGCCATAAAACAGAGGGAGGCCCCAAGTGGTGGCATTGCCAGAGTGCTCGCCAGAAAGGATATGTACCTCATGGGCAATACGATTCCCATACCTTGTAAAAATTCTACCTTGATTTCCCACTCCCCACATTTCTCTATGCAGACTCCGTTGTCTTTTTCGGCTCCCTCCCCTTCTCGGACACTGCAGTCGTTTGCTGTGTTTTGCTCTTTTTGTGTTGTCACAGTGGGCACATTGGGTAAAAACATCATTAACACATTTGATTTATTAACTGCCGAGTGTGGATATTTATTCCTTAGGAGGAATGGAGCCCAAAAACACACACAACTTACCGGGAACTGCGCTAGAGCAAATCCATAACCAAAGAAAGCAGAACAGAAGAGTCGAGTGGAGTGGAGTGGAGTGGAGACAGCAGAACAAACAGTCAGAAGAGCAACAATAGCAAGCCACTCTTTATGGCTTAATAAGCTGCAAACGAGGGGTCGGAGGAGGCGGTGCACTCGGCAGATCTGTAAGAGGCCAGCCCATTTATGCTAAATGTTAAAGACCAACAAACACTCGACGATGGCCTTCCGTTGTTCTGTTCCTTTCTGAACGGTTCTGCTTTATGACAAACTAATAAATGCATAAAGTTTTCAATTTTCAACGGCTTCTGTTGGAGGTGCCAAGAGTGTGAGAGGCGTGTGAGAGGAAGCAGAGACACACACATATGCATATGCATATGCATGACACTGCAAAACAGTGCAAAGCAGAGAAAGAGTTATAGCTAGTCAGAAAATTGCAGTTACTTTTGGCAGAGAGAGCGAGTGCTTTTGTGTGCACCGTGGAGTGGGACATAAAAAATAGCAAACATAAATTCAATTGGAAATTTCTCAAGAAAGCACAAAACAAACATACATCTATTTTCAGACTTCAACAGTTTCGCGAAACGAAACTTTTTTTCCCTCGCATAATTTATGCGGTTTTAATTCAGGGGGTGTTGTCTGTTTGATTGGCGGCAATTTCGGCCGGGGGCCCTCTTCCTTTCCTTGGTTGGTTACGCAGTTTGCCAAACGCAAAGACAAAAGCAACAACAGAAAACGAATGCTAGCTTAGCTTAGAAGACCGAAACTTGTTGTACCCTCCTCAACTACAGTTGCTTGATTGTATAAGATCATTCAGTTAAGCGAAAAATCGGAATACCCACTCCGAGGGTATAAAAAAAGAGCACTCCCAACGGCACCCAAATGTGAGGCAATTAAAAAAGTCAAGTCGCCGCAAGTACTCAGGGAGCGATAAAAGAGAGCGAAGAGAGGAAAGCAAACACACAAAAAAGCAAAGCAGAGCAGAGCAAACTTGCGATTAAATGAAAACAAATGAACTGTTTATTTAACGCGCCTCTGGCTGTGCGCACAGGAGGGAGACAGATGGACAAAGATTACTTGACCACACGCTGTGTGACACAGAGAGAGAGAGAGTGTGAGTGGGGGTGGAAGAGGTAGTGGAAATGGAAGTAGGAGTGAGACACGCAGAGCGTTTAATTTAATTTCTTTGAAAGCTCAACAACAAAATGTTTGGCATGCCAAAGGACAGGACAGAATAGGACTCTACAGGACAGACTAGGACACGTGTGACAACATCAGCAGCTAAATCACGTGAGGCCAAACCGAACTAAGGAATAACCGTTAAAGTTCTGTCATCAAAACGCAACTGGAATTCCCCTAATGGCATTTGGGCAGGCGACGCACTTAATGAGAAGCCGACACCCGCTCGCTACCACGCTCCCTCAACCCCACCACCCCCTTTGGGTGCGGCCAGTGGGCTAATATTCAATAAAAAGTTATGCTCATGTGGCCATGTAAAAAGGCCACCGTTAATTAATTACGCCCCCTGGGTTAAGCTCCAAAAAGTAGCGTTAAATCTTTCTGTTCTCCCTTTAGCATAGCTAATGGTAACTGTCGGGGGTGTGGAAAGTGGGTTGGGGCACCACTTTTATGACTAAATTTCAATTTCAAAGCAAACAGAACCGAGACAAAGGCAAAACAAGCTAAAGCATTAAACACAAAAACCGAAATAATGAAGCCCATTTAGTGGCGTCATTAAATGAGTTGAGCAAAAGACCAGAGCAGTGAATGGGGAAGAGAAGAAGCGCAGATGGAAGAGCAAAGACAACTGTAATATGGAACGTTAATAACGCGTTACATTTGCAACTTCATCTCTCTCTCTCACCCACCCTTTCTTTATGCGTGTACTTGTGTGTCAGTGTGTGAGTGTGTGTGAGAGGCAAATCAACTTTGCTTACAAATTATGACTAAACTTATTCAAATGAGGCTGACTTACAGTTAGCCCAAAGAGAGGGAGAGCCGTCCAAGAGAGCGCGTAACTGCAGTCACTAGAACGAAGCGGCTGCGCTGCCCCGGCCTCTGTCTCTGCTACAGTCGCTGCTTAATTAAAATGTGTAAAGTCAGCAAAAGGCAAAAGTCGAAGCCCAGTGATAGAAAGAGACAGAGCGAGGGAGTTTAGCGGGGGAGACAGCGAGAGCGACAGAGGGAGACAGAGCCCGACCCCAGCGAATCCATCATTTCCGCTTCCATGCGTTTGCCCAGCAACCAAAAAAAAATGTATTAAAAAAACACGAGAGGAAAAAAACATAAAAATGACTGAGAAACAGCTGAAAATGTGGCCCTTTGTTGTTGGTGTTGCTGCAACATTGGCAAGCACAGTGCCACAAGAAAGTCTGCACACAGAATGCAGCAGATATACACTGTAAAAAAAAAACCATTACCATATACACTATATGGCAACATTCGTTTCCCATGCAAAATAATATTAAGATATGTTAAATACTAATATATTTCATAAGCTAAAATCACGTATAAGCTTTTTTCAGTGTATACAAAATAGCAAATAAGAATCGCAAACTTTTCCATCTACTGCTCCATTAATTTTGATGAATTTCTCATAATCTTCATATATTTTGTGCATTAATTTTTTGCAGAGGGTCGCGAGTGCGTGAACTGTGGCGCCACATCGACGCCACTGTGGCGACGCGACGGAACGGGACACTATCTATGCAATGCCTGTGGCCTATACTACAAGATGAACGGCCAGAATCGACCCCTGATCAAGCCAAAGCGAAGACTGGTAAGTCCTAACCTATCCATAACTTTTGGTCCGTCTATAAGTATGCCAACCCGCCGGGCTCCGTCATCAAATTAACTAATAAATTCAGCAACAGCAGAGAAAGACAGAGAGAGATTCCAGAGAGCGAGGGAGATTCCTGGGAAATCGCTGCACATGAGCATCCATCTTGGGGCACGTTTCTGTCGCCAAGGGTCATAAAAAGCAGCGTGAAAGTTATCAAATGTCATAATACTCGTACGATTCCGGGAACCGGAGAGACCCTCACAATTCCACAGTCGCACACTGATTGCATTTAGCTTGGGAAAAAATGGTTTTGATTCGGAGTCTGACTTGATAACGATCGAGGTGCATCATCATTATCACTTAGCGCACTAAAAACATAATCAGACAGCGGACAGCAGCAGTAAGAGTCGAGCATGTGTGTGGGTCTGAAGAGCAGCATCATCAGCAGCAGCAGCAACAAACTATTGGAAATATACGAGCCTATGCGTAACCCCAAGCCCGTTGCAGGCGCCAGTCAACGAAAGACTTAGGCAACGAACGCAGAACAGCGACGGGCGTAGGGGGGAGGGGGGAACCAGCACGGTTCAGCCAACCAACCACACAAAAAATTGGTCTATTAAAGATGCGTAAAAAGCAGGCAACAGCCTTAACAACCACAAACAACAACCTGAACAACCACATGAACAACCAAACTGTTAAACGCTGACTTGGCGTTGATTTTTTATTGGCATTTAAATCGTATGCATTTTGATTGCATAACATTAACATAAATAAACCATTATGGCTCCCCTCTCTGCCTCTGCCTCTGCCTATGGCCTCTCTGCCTCTCTCTCTCTTTAGCAGCTCCTCTGTGACGTGGCTCGAGAGGGAATTCCCAAGAAATTCACAGCTGGAGAGCAGCCCCAACTCCAGCTCGAGCTCAGTCCTCTGGTGGAGCCCTCTCTTTCGGTCTCTCTCCCTGTGGAGGTGGAACTGATCGAAAAGTGTTTGTTTGTTGATTTTTTCGTTGACAAAATATGCAACAAATTAAAATTTATGTGGCACTCAGCTGACTTATGGCTCTGGCTAAGGGGGTCTCTCTGCCGCTGCCACACAGCTAACCCCTCACCGCTCACCGCTCACCGCTCACCGCTCCTGCCTGCTCTTTTGCACTTCTCTTTGCTCTCTCCTTGGCGCACTTTAGTGGCACAGGATGCGGCCCATCAACATCAAATGTCCTTTAGCTGCTTGAAATGCAATTCAATTGTTTAGCTCTGCCGTTCGGCCTCTGCTCCTGCTCCTCCTCCTCCCCCCCTGAGGCTGACCATTGATTTTGTTGGCCAAAACTCTTTGGGTGGCAATTGTATTGATTCTGTATTCGTCCGCCAGTCGCCGGCGATCAGAGAGGGTCAAGATCTGTTTGAGTTTTGCATACAAAGTTGAGTGGATGCTGCACTGCTGCACCTGCCCCTCTCAGCCAGAAGGGCATTTAGGGGCGGGGAGGAGGAGGTGGCTCCAAGGATAGTCCCAGGGTAGGGGATCTCATTGTCTGCTTTGGGGCGGCCTTTAATTAACTTTCCGAATTGTATGAAAACAGTCAACAAGTCGTTACTCTTTTGCATGCAAAATTCTTTCTGTTTCCCTCTTCAGGGATCCATTGGTGGCGGTGGCTGTGGCTGTTGCTGCTGCTTTTGTTGCTGCTGCTCTGGCTGTTGCTGAAACAGAAACAGAACAATGCAAATTTTTAATTTATGTATTTTAGCCTGCAACTCAGTTTCAGTTTCAGTCGGAGTTTGAGTTTGAGCCTGAGTCTGTGAGTCTGTGAGTCTCCCTGACTTTCTGGGCCCCGTTCGCTTACATATGTTTTCCAGTTGTTTCGCTGTTGTTCTGCTTTTGTGTTGCGACCCAGCCCGGCCCCGGCCCCGGCCCGAGCCAAACCGAACTGGCTAAGCAGCCCGCTGGCAACGCAATTATTGCATTTAATTATAAGGCCCAAAAAAAGCTTTTATAAGCGTTAAAGTTTCGCTTTGTTTTCGCTTTTTTTTACCTGTCGCCCTCAGGCTCTGCGCCGTGCTATGAATGTGGCAGCCTAGCCTTTGGTTCCAGCCTTGACGGGGATTTGTCACATTTGGCAGGGCGAATGCGGGTGACCTTATAGACAGTGCAGATCGGCAGTAAACAAACTTCAATTTGTATAGCGAATATAGATAATAATCCATAAGAACATAAGAAATTGTATCACACACTTCAGCTTTTTAGTTTTTTCTTGTTCAATTATTTATTATTATCCTGTCCATTTGTCTGAAATTTGTCTTACAATCTCGTAACGCACTGTCCAGATTACGTTTTTTATAGCTATGGCTAATTGCCGATCCATGTTAAATCCGCAAGTCGACAAAGAACACAAACGTAGCTGGTCTGGGGTCAATCCGGCGGCTGCGGAGGCAAGGCGAGGCAGCTGCTCATCTCAGAGATCGTGACTTATATAAGCAGCATGTGCATATGTGTGAGTGTGTAAGGGGCGAGGGGCTTGGCGCTTGCATTTTGCATAATATTTATGCCTCAGTTGCTGCTGCCGTTGCCGCTGCTGTTGCACTTAATTTATGCGAATTTTCACACAGTAAATTGAACAAAACGACGGCCACGTCAGGCAATACAACAAAAGAAGCAAAGGAAAAATGTACAAAATATTTATTTGTATGCTTATTACATTGTCTTATGTCACAGCAAATAAAAACCACTACCAAAGCTGCCATATCCATTTAGAAATAGTTAAACAATAAACCCATCAACACTTGACACAATCGTTTATAAATGCATTTAGAAAGAAATACAAAAATAACAATCTCGAGCGTAATTAATTATTAATCCGAAGGCGTATTTCAACGCCAACAACTCAACATCCATAAACAACTATCAATAAATGATTAAATGCAGCACAGCGGGAAAGATAAAATGAAAACAAACCAAAGAAATTCAAGCCGAAGCTTTGTGACACTCTTGCATGAAATTCCAACTGGAGATAACAATTTTATGCTAAGACTGATTAAAAAATATGTGAACTTTAAGCATTTCCAAGAGTATATTGATCAACGACCTCTCAGCGGGTTGTAAAAGTTGTCTTTTAGGCAAAACAGAGATCAAACTAGATCCAGAAAGCCAGGCAGTTACCAGTCTACAAATAAGTAGAGGGAGAAAACTAATTAACACATTTTTGGGGCCAGCTGTGGAGTCTCCTCTCACCATCTGCATCATATCCATCGCATCCCATCCCCATGCTTGTTGGCGTGGGAAAATTCGCAGTTTCTGTTGTAGGCAGTGACGCTCCCAAATTGAATGCAGAAGATCCCAGAAACGAGGACCATCGATAAACGAACGACAGCCAAATCAAAACTAAAGCAAAGCAAAACAAAAAAGGAGAAGGGCTCAAAGTAAAAGTTCAATGCACGTGGCTGCTTCTTCATCAACTGCCCCAAAACGGGGCGTATACGCAATCGAGAGCATTAAGGTTTTTTTTCTCTCTCTTTTTTTTTGGTTGTGTTTTTTTTTATTGGGGCGCTAGGATCTTGTTAAGCGGGGGGCTAATGTTATTAAAATGCACTTGAAAAAACACAGAAGGCCCTGGGCCAGGGACCTGATCAGAGGGACAGGGAATGCTGCAACAGTTTGTTGCTGTTGTGGCTGCTGTGGCAGCCTCGCAGATCAATTAAAAATTAACGATATGAAGCGCAACGCAGCCAAAAGCGGGGCGTGCCCATAATAATAATGAAAGAGGCTCAAACGCAGCCTCAGAGGCAGGTCCAGCGAAAGGGTTGCCAGGCTCTCGGCAGATGATTAAGGCCCAAAGAGTTAGGGACCCATTTTATTCCTCCTTATATTTTTCGCTGGCTTGTTAAGTGGGAATTCAGAACTTGCTTTCGCTTTTCGGGCAGCGCTCCCCCCTCCGCCTCTCCTTCGGTATGCCACCCCCTAAAGAAATTTATGGTGACTGTTTAATATGCAAATGCATAATTTTGCACAGGTTTCCCCTGCTCACCATCTGAGCTACAGGGTTGCCAGTGCACTTTCTAACCCTTTTTCCCATTTTCAGACAACGAACACGCAGTCCGCGGGGTCAGGGGCTGTGGCTGTGCGCGTGTCTAGGCAACATTCATTTTGGTGGCCTGTGGCCAGTGGCCAGTGACCAGGCTCCACCTTGCCTCGTGGCTGGTTCCTTAATTTATTTGGACTGTGCCAGTGCCTAGTGCCATGGGCCTGTGTTCCTGGGCCCCACTTTCAATGGCCGGTGACAAATATTAATGACGATTCTCATGCCCTCAAATGGGACTACTGAGACTTGCGCAGGGGGATAGTCGACAGTCTGTTGCAAGTTTAGTCACTTGCATTTGTCATGCACTCAACAAAATTGATGAGATTTACCAGCTTATTGTTCGATGTTTCCGTTTGTTTTCCCCGTCACTTTCTCACTGTGTAGCTGGACCTGCAGTGGCGCCTCCTGCGAATTCCAATGTGGGACTTTAGACATGTCCAGGCGACAAGCTCGACTCAAAGAGCCTTCACCTTTGCCTTTCCATAGTCATTTCCCCCTGCAAGCTCGTAAAATTCATTGAGCAGCATTAATGAGCGACATTAATGGCTTGTTTCTGTTTGCTGGCCATAAACCATTTTATTGATTTTTTACCTCCATTCCGGCGGGCAGGTGTGATTTTTAGCAACAGTTTCGTGCCGCGACTGCGGCTGTAGCTGTGGCTGTGGCTGCGTTTCGAGCATGGAAATGAGCTAACCTGATGTTTTAATTAGTCAAATTAGCCTGAGAGCAAGGAGAGGCCAGAATAGCAGCAACTTCACACAAATACCCTTGCTTGAGTCCAATGCCGACACACGCCTCCTTTTAGGAGGTGTAAGGAACAGCTGCAGAGCCAGTAAAAGGGATAGGAAAATTATATAAAAATACCAATTGAAATGTCAGGAAATATAGAAACTGTTGAAAGATTATATTGAGATGTGGAGAACCCTAAATAAAGTCAAAATGTGATTAGATTATTCAGAAAAAGGAAACTAGAAGAGGCCTTAAAGAATGTAATAATACGAATGAAAGGTCAAAAAAAAACTAAAGAAAGGGAAGAGCAAAAAGTGCGAAGATCTAATCGGACAGACTGATACAAAAAGTACCACACAAAAAAGTAAAATTACTCAGGACGAAGTAGAACAGGACAAGGGCAGAGGGGAGTACGGTAGAATGAGGCCCACAAGGAAACATTTTCCTCTGGGCCAATAAAATTTGAATTTTTAAATTAAATTTCACAGTCAGACAAACACACACAAAGAGAGGCACCCACACAAACACACAGCAATACACATTCACCGTTATAAATGTAACTGTTATGTGCCAGACACAAGCCTCCAGCCGCCCAATTTCAGCCCGCATCAGGCCCATTTTGTTGGGGCTAGCTTCCCCTTGCTACTCCTGGCCCTACATTCCCCTTTGTACAGCATCAGATATAGAAATTTTCTGCACGCTATCTTTTTGCCATCTTTCCTGACTGTACATATCTGGGATGAAAGGGAGGGGAAGCAAAGTGTGGGCTGATGAGCTCCAAAACAACCCCCAGAAAGGGGGCGGCCATGCGCTCTAAGCCCTCGCTGAGGGTTGCCACCAGCAGAAGCAGCAGCAGCAGCAGTGGCAGTGGCAGCCGAAGCGACTGCGAAAAATTTAATGAATGTTTTGTTAGATAACGAACGAAGTAGAAAAGCGAACAAGGAAAAAAATGAGTTGATAAAATGTCCCCAACAGAGATAGAAAGAGAGATGGAGTGAGAGAGAGGGAGAGAGATTGCCTCACTCACTGCCCGCAAGTGAAAGATGTTACACTGAGATAAGACTGTTACATCTACACACTCTCTCCCTCCCACTCGCTCTAACTCTCGCTGTCCATCCCTCTTTCTCACTCTTGGCTTGCCATCTTGACTGTGTCCCGTTGCGTATCTGAGATGGCAAAGGGCATTGCCATTGCCCAGCTCAAAAGAGAGCGCACACAAAAGCTGCGCAATAAATAGAAGTGCAGAAGAAGAGCTGGCAGCTGAAGGAGTGGGCGGGAGGAGGTGGAAATATATTTACTTTGTACATATTTACTCTGGCACCCACTCCACACGACAATCAATGCTGCTGCTGCTGCTGCCACTGCTTGCCCTTCTGCGCTGAGCTTCTCTATGTTTTACTTACAATTAAATATTTAAATGTTTTTGTGTGTGTGTGTGTTCCTGAAAATGAAAACGAAATTTGCATAAAGCAACAAAAGCTCAACAGAAATATGAGAAGCAAATTGCATGAAAAAACATGAGAAGCAGCAGAAAGATATGCCAGCAGAAGCGACGACCATTCTGTGGCAATGGTCACAAAAATATATAAATCAAGTAAAGCCCAACCGAAGGTGCCAACAAAAGCAATAACAGTCAGGGGATAGAACAGTGATGGATTTGGAGAAATGCCCAGCAAGCTTCGTACTTACATCCGAGAACTTAAAGTTTGAGTCTTCCAAACAGTTGTAGGTACTTTCTTTTATGCGTTTCTCACTGTTACAAATTGTACATTAAACCCTCTTCGAGTGTCTTAAAAATCAGAATCTGTGAGAGCAAAAACTCACAGCGACAGCGAGCAACAAAACACGGAGAGCAAAAAGTCGCAGGCACTAACAATGCAAACGCATTTTGTCATGCATTGATAAATCACAATTTATGGCCACACGGCACCAACCATCATGCAACAAAAGCCACAACAAGCACACTCATGTAGCAGAGTGTACACACAGTGTAACATAAAAGTGTGAGAGTGCACACACACACAAATAAATTTCGGTGCCGTGCTTTTGTTATTAATCGCAAGCGCCATCTTGTTTTGTATGATTGTTGCTTTTGTTGTTTTGGCGCTTGCGCTTTTTGCATTTCAATTAAACCCCAAACGCCTGTCAATGTCTGACAGTTTGTCAATTTTTCCCCATCATCTCCTCCTCTCTCTCTCTCTCCCTCAAACACCCTCTTTGCTTCGATTGCATTGACATTGATTTATGTGATTTGCTTTGTAATTCCTGTTGAGGTTATGTTTGCATTTGTGAGGTTATGTTTGGCTGAAATTGAGGTTATGTTGCCTGCTCTGTAGGTTAGGGCGGACAAGCCTGATTGAATTGACACTGTGTTGGCCAACAGAAGTTGCACGCCCACCATCCCAAATCGAAACCAGTTGCAATGGGAATGGGAATGGAATGCGATCCGGCGATCCTGTTTGTCACTCTATCTCTGTACCTCTCCTTCTCTCAGTTTCTGTGGTGTTTTGTTGCATTGTCATGTTAACAACTTAATTTATATACGCTTAAGCATTTTGGCCATGTCCTCGCTAAAGTCTGCACCAAGAGTCCTCACATAATTACCAGTCTGAATCTCTGTGTCTCTCACTATCCTTCTCTTTCCCGCCTTGTAGGCGTTGAAATTAATTTTGAATTTCTCACTTTTTCGCATTTGGTTGAAAATGTTACAAGCTCGTTAACACAAGACAGTGCCACCAAAAAAAAAGCAAACAAAAACAGAAAAAATAAAAATGCAGACACCCAAAGCAAAAGCAATACCAGACCAAAGCAAAGATAAAGATATAGAGGGGCAGATAGAGAGGGGGCCCTTGCCATATGACCTCTGATTTATGTTAATCTCCAAATCGAGAACAGGTGAGACACAGAGCTAAACAGATCGAGATCGAGATCAGACCAGACCAGAGCTGAAGCTGAAGCTGTAGCTGTGTTGCTGGAACTGGAACTGGGGCTTTGGTTGGGTTGAGCTGGAGCTGGAGCTGAGGCAGAGGCAACAATTAAAAATCAAAGTCAAACATGATCAACGCCAGTTTAAGGCCTCGTAGCCATGTGTTGTACCAGCAGCCCGAACAAGCCCCACCAACTGGATGTCTGGAAGGGTATACACTCGTATGTACTCGTACCACAGCACGTTGTGATGCAGGGGGCACGGGACATGGGGTACGCTATAACGAAGACCAAAACGCAGACAAAGTTTGTGCCACAGAGTGTGCTGCTGCCGCTGCTGCTGCTGCTGGGGCACTAGGGAGTGGGGCGATCCAAGAGGGAACTCTGTTGGGTTTTTGGGCTCTTCGTTCTTCGTTCTCCGCTCTCGTGGGTTCTTTTGGTTCTTCTGAGTTCTTGTAGCCAATTCGTGGAAATTTAAGCGTGGCACAGACATGATCCCTCCTTGTTGCTGTTGCTGTTGCTGTTGTTGTTGCTGCTGTTGTTTTTGGGCAGTTTTGTAAAAATTGTCATTTTAATGAATTGATGCTGCTGTTAACCCAAGTCGAAGGCCCCAGTTTGGGTCCAGCCTCGAGTTGGAGTTGAACCTGGGGAGGCAGAGGAGCTATGGAGTGAGGGTTTGGGTTTGCTTTTGGTATGCCATCTGAAAAATGCTGTTGCCTGGCGTGTTGAGCAACTTTGTTTGGGATCTGGTCAGAGGTAGAGTGGTTATGTGTGGGTACGGGCACTGTGCGTTAGTTTTGGCGCTGTTCAATTAGCTGATCGACTGCATTAGCAAAATCAATTTTGGAGGAAGTAGCTTAACCAGCGGATATCCTTTAGTAACCCTTTATTTTCTATTTCTATTTTCCAGACACTGCAGTCCCTGCAGAGTGCGGCCAAGCGGGCGGGCACATCCTGCGCCAATTGCAAGACCACAACCACAACCCTTTGGCGGCGCAACGCCAGCGGCGAGCCCGTCTGCAACGCCTGCGGATTGTACTACAAGCTGCACAATGTAAGTAAAACTTTCATCCACAGACCACTGGTCATCGGAACTATTAGAAATAAAGAGAGACCAGCCCGCCACCCCCATCCTCATCCAACAGGAGCTTCATCGATTTACGATTTAAGAGATTTCATGCCACATTTAACCCCCCTTGCCACCCAGGACCACTCCATAAGTGTCGGACGGGAACACAGATTAAATGTGACAAAAATGAAGTGTCCTCCCACCCGGGGGGTGGCCTTTCCGTTTAGCTTCTTCATTTGTTGCCCCAGCAGGTTGCACCCCTCATGATGAATGGCTGATGATTATTTAAAGATGCCAGTTAGCCAACCAACCAACCCACGAACCACCCTCTCAACGCGCAGCGCACACCCCTGCGACTGCGATAAGCGTCTGGTCTCTGGTGTTTGGCTGTGAAAATGCGATAAGCTTTTCCCAGATTTCAGTTATGGGCAACGCGTGGCAGGATGCACAGACCATCTCCCCCTTTTAGCTACAAATCGGGGTAATTTATGTAATCGAGCACCAGCTAAACTGCATTGGATTGAATAATGTTATGTCAGATTCCGGGCGCCAACCCCCAGCCCTGCACTCTTATTAAATATTCATTAGCCACGCTTTTCAGGAGATAAGCTCGAGTTTTTCTTCGTCTGCTCTTTCCCTTCTACCTTATTCTTTAGGTTTTTCTATCTTCCTTTTTTCTAAAACTTTGGGCTTCCCCGCGGCAAGTTTTTAATGAGTTTTGCGGCTGAACTTTTGGCACATTTACATGTCAGTGGCCCCTAAGTGATGGGCCACCTGTCCTTGTCTGGCCCCACTGTCTCTCCGGCTGGGAAAACTAATTAAGTTGCGGCCTGCCGCCTGCCACTTGCCACTTTCCACATGGGGGGAAAACTGCACTTCGATGGCTATCGGCAAAGGCGAAATATTTTTAATTGAGCTCGGCCATAAAAGGCAAATATCAAAGAGTGCTCCATTTTCGCTAATCTGATTTGAGACTGCGGGAAGAGAGAAGAAAAAAAACACAGCAAGCAAACTTTGCAACGTGCCACATGCGGCATATGTATGCACTTTGGGTGGCTTTTTCTTACAGCGAAAAGTATTTTTGCGAGCATTTTCCCGTCAATTGGACAGTGGCCCATCGCGATAAGATGCCAATCAGCGCACATTTTTGTAGCTATTTCTATCCCCCTCTCTCGCGCGGTCTGCCTGTATCGTATTGCTGCCTCTTTTTGTCGCGCAGTTCATTTCAATTCAATTCGTTTGCTATTCGGCCCGGTCGCCTGTGTGGGCCTCTCTCTTCAAGCCCAAGTGATTGGCACATTTTATGGAAATGTTGCCGTACAGTGGGTACTGGCAAGCAGCACTTTCCCCTCACATCCCCAGCTGTATTCCCCTATAGGCAGTGCGAGTGTGCTCTTCTTCATACGCTTTCCGCACACTTGCTAAATCTTCTGGCTGTTATCTGCCATCTGCTGGCAGTTCCTTGGAACTGCGAGCCTCATCATGTTAATTAACAGCAAATGAGACAATTGCTGAGCATCGCCCGATAATCTTTATGTCTGCTTATCGCGAGGAGCACAAGAGAGAGATTCGCTGCCCGCTGTGCACCGGCTGGGAGAGTGTGTGTCCAGGACAATAACTCATAAAGGTGACCTAACGGTGCCCGGTGCGCCGACAGGCCTGCAGCCTGGCGCCGTCTCGCTCTGACCCGACCCCCACCTACACACGTCTCACACAATTTGCCGACAACAGGCCAGTGTCTCTGTCTCGCTACTTGTTTGCATCGGGCTTGCATTCTGTGTGTGTGTGTGTGGATGGTGGATGTGATGTGGGTGGGCTGCTGTCACATTGCAAGTCAACTGCAGCGGCGCGTGTGTGCGCTCCACGCTCGATTTAGATTTTATGCATAAAAAAAGTTAATCTGCAGATGCTTCAGATATTGCTGCTGCTGCTCCTCGGAGTGAATTTTCCTGTGAATTCCCTAATGATCAGGGCCTGTGTGCATTAACAACTTTATGCTTTGTTGCTGCATATCAATTAAAGCTTAAGCCCAGCTGCCGACTTGCTAATTGCCACAATTTGCGCTAAACGCTAGAGAGACTATCAATTACGTGGGCTGTGCCGTGCCGCCGCTGCCGATCTCGCTAAGTGATCTTGATACATTTTTTGTTCAACGTTTGAATACTACTCCACTCCCCTTTCCTCATCCGACTCTGTAAGTGATACGTTTGTTGGGACAATCATGATCAACCCTCCGAAATGCACTCAAATCTCGGCTCTTCAGAACTCTCTTTTTCTATGTCCCGGCAATTTAACAATTTCTCAGTGTTTGCTTTTGCAAGGACAGAAAAAAAAGGCACAAACAATATCGTATAATTCACGCCCAGGTAAGGGAGAGCCGCAGCAGCAGCCCTACTCTGCCTCTCTTTGCCGCTTCCTCTTTGTAATGTTACATTTCTTTCTTCCTTTTGTCATTGCTTCTGCTCTGCTGCTGCGGAGTATCAGCTCCTCCTTTTGCTCTGCTGCCGTTGATATACCCTTGCAGGGGATATTAGGATTTTAAACAAATTGTTTGAAACATCGAAGAGTATGTTGATCAGCCTTGTGTCCCTGGTGGGGAATAGTCTGAAACTGAGAACAAAAACTCATATTTGTTATACTGTTATATTTGAATATAACTGCCATAGGAACATTGACTATGCTAGGGTATCAAAGCTTCGGTTAGAGCCTTCTGCTGCTCCTGCTGGCTCTTCCGCTGGTGTTGTTGCTGGGAATAGGGTAACTCAATATTGTAATTGTAGCGCAATGAAGCGCATGCTGCCGCTTAGATGTTCGCAAGTGATAAGCCATTGCATATGAAGAGAGGCCAGCAGCAGCAGCAGCAACAATGGCATTGGCCAAGGGAAGACTACGACAACAGCAGCAGCGCTGTAGCGAAAGAGAGCACAGAGAGGGAGAGGACAGACAAAAAAAAAGTTGCCCGGGTGCCGTTGGGAGCGCTTATCAGCGCCAACTAATCGCATTCGCAAATGTCGCTTATCTGATCGTGTAGAAATGCTTGTAATACTTCATTTTCACTTCCCGGTTGCACTCACACAAGCACACAAACACTCACACATCCGCGCACACAAACGTAGCACCCCCAACTCCTGTTGGCAGTTGCAACTGCAACAGACAGCGTGTGCAGCTAGCGGCATTTCCGGTCCATGAATTTGCATAAATTTGACCCATTTTAGTGGTCAGACACCGAGTTTTTTTTCCTTTATTGATTTTCCCGCACAAAATTTTTCACCTCTTTTTTTCCCCCTACGCTTTACAGGTCAATCGTCCGCTCACCATGAAGAAGGAGGGCATACAGACGCGTAACCGCAAACTGAGCTCCAAGTCCAAGAAGAAGAAGGGCCTGGGCGGCGGCTGTCTGCCGATGGGCGGCCATCTGGGCATGGGCGACTTCAAGCCACTGGACCCCTCGAAGGGCTTTGGCGGCGGCTTCTCTGCCTCCATGGGTAAGCATAATCTCTGCTGCTGCTGCTGCTGCTGGTGCTGGTGCTGGTGCTGCAGCTGCATCTGCAGCGCCAATTAAACGGTTGTCACTCATACTAACGCCTGTTCTCTTTATTTGCTTCTCTCTCGCTCTCTTTCTCTCTGTTTAGCGCAACATGGACACCTTTCGAGTGGATTGCATCCGGCGCATGCGCATATGCATGGCAGCTGGTATACCGGCGGCATGGGGGCCTTGGGAGCGTCAAGTGGCCTGCAGGGCGGCTTTTCCACCGCTGGTTCTCTCGGCGGCGGTGTTGTGCCCCACTCGCAGCCCTATCACTTGGGACTCAGCTCAATGGTGAGTACTACTGAAGAGGAGCAGCTTAAAACACTCAAGGTTTCGACAAAGCTCTGCCTTGCGAGTGGATTCCATTGAGAGCTTTCTTACTAAAGTTTTACTATCTTTCTGCTCTCTCTCTCCGTCTCTCTTGTAGGGCACCTGGCGCACAGACTATACGTGATGGAGCGGTAATAACTTGAACAATAATCTGTTCAGTTAATGCCACAAATGAGAAACAAACCAGATGCAACAAATACAACAAACACAATGCCAAACTGAGGACTCCTTGACAGCCAGCCCTGGACAGCCCGTTCGCTATTAGCACTTGAGATCCACATTCCCACATGTACATTTGCATGTGTGGATGGTACATAAGTACTTACATATGTGCGGGTGTGCGAGTATGACAGTGATGCCCAGGCGCTGGTTTTTCCTAATTGTAAACATTGCGTGCAATTTTTAATTATTTAAGCTTTCGTTTTGTTGCTGTCGAACCGGACCGGACTCCGAGCCGAGTGAAGCCGGCAGCAATAACAAAAAAAATCCCCCATTAAAATTAATTAAAGGGCTGCACATTTATTTGTATTTTATTTTCGCCTTTATGGCTTCTCTGTTTCATATTTCGCTTAATTAATTTAGTTTCTCTCAGCGTATTCAATTGTGCTTTATGAACTGCCATAAAAAAACAAAACAAAACAGAAACCGAAACGAGAGGGAGAGGGAGAGGGACAGAGGAAGTTTCATAAATATTTATTGTGTATATACATATAAAAAAGAGAAGAAAAATCAAGCACATAGAGAACTAAACAAAATTTTGCTAAAAACAAAAAAGCAGACAAACACCGTTACAACGCACGTCCAAAAGAAGAGAAGAGAAAAGAAGTTTTGTAAAGTAAAAGTTGAAAAAAAAACGAAAGACGATTGTCCTAATTCGCGGAATGCAATTGAAAATTGCACGAAATACTTTATAGCGTATGCCTACTGTAAACTAGTTAAATTCTTAGACTCTAAACAAAACAGACGTGATAAACAAAAAATGAAAATCTATCTATATACATATATAAATATTCACTAGGGAGCGCCCTTAGCCATTGTAAAATAAATTTAATAACAAAAAAAACTAAAACAGAAAGCAAATCTATAAATATTTCAAAGAGCCAGGGCCGCACCCAACTTTTAACTAACAAGAAACACACACACTTAAATGTTCAATGTTTAAACCTAAGTCTTAAAAATATAAACACAACACACATTAATGCATAGAAATAAACATAAAGTACTAAATTTAATTAAATTAAATTAAATGTTAAAGGCAATTTGTAAAATACATTTGTTAGCAATTTTTGTATAATTTTAGCAAAAGCCAGAAAAAGCGAAAACCTAAAACATGAAAAGAAAAAAATAAGAGCAAATCCTAACCCTAAGTTCTGTGTAAAAAGCCGGTTTAGTCGTAACCCTAATTTATGTCCCCCACTACGATATACACAACTATATATATATAGAGCTATAAATATGTATTATAAGCGATAAATGTATTGTAATTTGGCCATATTGATAGTTGAATATACACAAAAACCAAGAAAGATAATGTTTATTTAAAATCGAAAAACAAAACAAAAATCAAATGGAAAATTGTACTAAACTTAATGGCAATCACCAGAAAAATCCAGCAAAAAAAATCATAAAAATAAATAAAAGTAATTTATGAAGAAACAAATATACATAAAATACAAAAAATACAAAATCAAACGATTCTAATTGAGAACGGTAACTGAAGATGATTAATTGCCGGCGGATGAGTGGACACAAAATCGAAATTGGTTTGGTAACAAATCCCCCCTGAGCTCGGCCCCAGAATGATGTCTTCATAATGGCCATTTATGCTCATGAATCGGTCTTTAAATTTCGATGCGTCTTCGGTACACCAGAAACGTGCTTCAATTGGGTTTCTGTTCTTCTTGTGCTGTTTGGGGTTTGGTTCGATTCTCTTCTGTTCTGTGTTGATCATTTGTTATGCAGCATTTGTTGCTGGCCATTGAACGCTTGAATTATGAGTTGTTTGGAGGCGTGAAATGGCATGTTCTGCCACAAGAACAGCGCCGCAGAGCACACACCAGTGCTACTCAGCAGAGGCCAAGTTTGTTGCCTAAGTCTTTTGTACTTCAATTTGAATGCGCAGTCCAGACGAAAGCTGAGAAAACTCAAGTTCTAGCTCCCAAAAACCTGATCGAGACAGAATCAAACTATGGGAACTCCACTCAGATCTGTAAATTGTGTCATCAACATGACAAACGCGTGTCTGCTAGCCATTACAGCCCCTAACCAGCCGAGCAATATGCAATGATGACCCCATTAGGCTTTTGTCGCCCCTGCATCCGTTTCCGCTGCACCTTGCCAAAGGTTTTTTGTTCGCGATTATCAATTTTCCCAATTGCAAACAATAATATGAATACGCAGCTATCGGCCGCGTATATCTCATATATCTCATGGCAATGCAGTAATTGGGACAGCAATTAAGTGCACGGCAGGGCACTGCGAAGCCAAAAGGCAGCCAAGCAAGTCCGTATTGTTCAGTTATTGAGGCATATATATCTTTGGATGGACAGTGCAGGGAGTTAGTGAAATTATTGTACGAAAAGTCAAACTTATCAGAGGATGGGAAACCATTAAAATATCGCAGAATCTTTACGATTTTTTGATGAACGAAATGGAAATGATGTTTGCTCTTAGCTCAATGTAAGTATTTCTACCATTTGTTCGTTTCAATTAACATTAAGCTCCAGTAATATGGAAGCTCAATCAATTTCTAGATTGAGAAAGTCACATGCACTACGAAAATAATTCGTTTTAATGTCTAATTTATACTCAATGCCCAGAATATACTTCATAGCTTAATGGAAACTTACTAAGCTAAAAATTGTTATCCAAATCAATTCCCTACAACACTGAAACGCTGTGTCTACATACGAGTCCTACAATTGTACTTGAATACTATTCCGCATTCATCTGATTCGTGAGCATCACATGACCACTGCGTGCTAGGCACAGTCCGTCCGTCGGCTCTCTGCCATTACAGACCAACAAAGTTGCTGCCCAAAAACAAAACAAAGGTAGGTACATGCATATGTATAATTGCTAAATAATTACTATATAATTGAAACAAAATAAGTCATTCGAGGCAGAGCCTTGGCAATTACCCTCCCACCACTCCGCACACACAAACACAACAGACAGACAGACACAATTCACATATGTCACGGGCCAATTGTAACAGTTATAGCCGTACTAACTGTAATAGTAACTCCCACTCCAGTCCATCATTTGGCCAAGTGCGGTGATCAATGCATAGGCAATGACCAGCCATATAAATCAGTTAATCAGCATCACAGATAAGCCCGGAACTATGTCCAGCCAATGGGAAACCATTCACACACAGGCAGACAGCGAGTGAGAGAGAGTGAGGAAGGGGCACAGACATGGGATGATAATGGGGCACGCCATCTGAAACCAGTTGGAGAACATGCCACCAACGACATAAATAAACCACACAAAATATGAGCATAAATCAATGGGTTCGGTTTTGGTTCTGTGTTGGGATCGGACTTCGTTCGGGGTGGATAGATGGGTATTAGGGAAAACTCTTGTCTGTGATGGTCCCATCAAATGTTATTCGGAGCCACATGCATTAACTAATTAGTAGAGGTTCGACAGCCACAAGAACAACAAAACTGACAGGAATGTGAAAATTATGCGGCCTTAACTTTGTTTAGTTTTCTTTAAATGAAGATTTAACCGAGTTAAATGAGTTTAACAGCTTTAGAGAGGTTAAGGGCGGAGCTCGATTGTAAATTGTAAGTCGATGGAAACTGATTTTCAATGATTGCAAAGTAGATTCTAGGGATTGTACAAGATATTTTGAGTTCAGCCTATAAATGTCTGTCTGTAGTAGAGCGACTGGCCATTATATTTTAAACAATTTGTTCATAGTTCAAATCAAGAATAACTATACAAATCTGAAAAATCCTTCAATTCCCACATAATTGATAGAGAAACTTTAACGAAATATTCTGAAATTGTCATTGCTCCAACAATTTCCATAAACGATGAACAAATACATTTGAATTAATTGAATTGAGTAAATCTATGATTGAACATTTCTGTTGGAGCCTAACAGCCGACTCCTCGCTGTCTGGTCAAAGACCAAGACAACAGCAAATATTTGGTCATGCATTAACTAATTAGTGGCAACAGCGATAGGGAGTCGGATTGGGGATGGACAGAGTGGAGGAGTTCCCATTCCTTTGCTTTGACAATGTCCATTTCCTCATTGTATCCTGGCCCTGCTCTCTCTCTCTCTCTATCTTTATCGTTCCCTCTCTCGCCCTTACTCTGCTTTTGTATCCGTAGTTCTGACTCTGACTCTGTTTCTGTTTCAGTTCGTGCGTTTTGGTCTGCGTGTTTATCTGATTGGAAATGTGCACCCAACAATGGCGACACACACACACAGATACGCACGCACACATAACGAACATACAGGGACACTTCTTTAGATGATTAGCAGCGATAGTCCTTGGAAATAGCTTTTACCATTGGGAGTGCGAGTGCCATTGGAGTCGATTTAAATGAATTTTAATACGAACAGGAGCGAGAGCCGGAGCCTCGATTGCAATTCAATTTAGATGGAAACAAACATTATAATCTGTGGGCCAATTTCCATTAGCCGTATTTATCATTGGCCGACCGAGAGCTCATCAATGCCCGGCCAACTGGCAAATGTAATTGCATCTCCATTCAATATTTTCTACAATAGCCTGCCGCAATTTCAATTAAATTTCAGTTATCACACAGATACACACACACACACTCGCACAGTGGCAGCAGCAGAGCTGGAGCTTAGCCCAACGATGGTTTGACTCCGATAGCAGCTACAACTCATTGCTCTAATTAGAATTATTCTAATGAAATTAAATTGCACAAATTGCATTTGCACTTGCACAAACAGATACTCGCAGGGCTGGGGGAGGGCTGTAAATTAATTATAGAAATTGCCAGATCTCCATATGCTCCCATTTGCCTCAGCAACTTTGTCATAATTTGCTCCACACACACACACACACACACACACACACACACAATCAACTGATTAACCAAATGAGCTTCTGCTCTGCATGCCCCAAACAATCTCATTCCATTACAGTTCTCAGCTAATTTGATTAAATTAGGCATGCATCGGCCACTGCCACTGCCACTGCCAATGGGCCTGTAACTGCATCTGCAAAACTGGCCAATGCAATGTCATCACATGTCCAACTCCCAGCTCCAAACATGGCCCTGCCTGGGTCTGGTCCTGGTCCTGGTCATGGTCCCAGTTCTGGGCCTGGTCATATCAAATGCTTAATGGCAACGGCCCATGTCAATTCGTGGCATATTAAATAGGAAAATTGGCATTGGCAATTGCAACAGATATTAGTTACCTCGTTTTCCTGGCCAAATCATGAGTGCAGGGGAGCTGCAGAGCTGGCCAAGAGGGAGTGTGTAGGTAGGCCTACGACCATAACAGTGCCGGCCACAAAATGATGTCACAGTGGGGCTGACATTATTATGAATTCCGCTAAACAGTTTTGAACTTATTCAATGATTTCTCCACTCTTAACCTATTGAAATGTATTTTTTATACAAATTTAAATCCAACCTATAACTTTTCTGGAATATTTCTAGCATTATTTTGATGTTTCCAAAGTGTTTGTTAATTTTAAGAAGTTTTTGTTCCACTGTGGCCAGCCGGCGCTATCTGGGAGTGCGATCAATTTGTCGCTTGATTGTGTGCGTTTTTGCATGGCACATGCAATGAGCCTTCCTTTTAAGCCCCACTCCAGCCACTCGGCCCGTAGCCGTAGCCATAGCCGGACCTGAAGTTGGTCCTGAAGATGGAGATGACTGTGGAGATGGCTGTGGCTCCGACTGTGGCTGTGGAGAGGTTATTTGGCCTTTGGGTTAGTTGTTGACAACCAGGCACTGGCCATATTTGTGTATTATTGTTAAAAAAAATACAAAACAAAACAAACAAACACAAAAAAAAAAGAGAAAAGAAAAGACACAAACAAGGAGGCAAAAGAAGTGCCTGGCAAATATGACAAAGGCACATAAATTCGGTAGCCCCCAAGTGGTACGGATTCTATAAAAAAAGGAAAAGAGAAGCACATGCAACATGCAGCAGGCAGCAGCAGCCACAAAATGTTGCCTGTCTGTCTGGCCCAGCTCACGCTGAAAAGTTTTGTGTCGTCATCTCTTTTGGGCAAAAGTGTCAAATTTCACGCAACATGAAGCGCTAAATGTTGCCAGCAACTGTGCTGAAGTCCACGTCTGGGCACAGTCCATGTTGCAGCTTCCTTTGACTGCACTTCTGCAAACTACACTGAGAAAAACTTCGCGTTTTAAAGAAACATTTCTCAAGATTGCAGAATTCTAAAAATAAAATATGAAAACGAATTCCCTCAGTGTACCAGCAGCTACACACAGTTGCATGTTTATTGTAAATATTATGAAATGTTGAGACCTGCGATTGCTGTTCGGTTCGGATCGGATCCGATCTGTTCTGTTCTGTTGTGTTCTGTTTGCTGGGCTTCTGCTTGGGCAGCGAGAATTTATTGATGCTGCCCGATAAATGCGCCCTGAGCATGGGTTCTCTCGGGTGGGGAGAGGAGTAGGAGCAGTAGGAGCAGTAGGAGGGAGGCACATACATGCATGCACACACTCCACAGATAGAGGGAGAGGCATAAATTTCAATTTCCCAGAATTGTGCCAAAACGAATTATTGTTGCCAACATCATTTCTTGTGTAATTACCAGACTGAAGGTGATAAGCAGGCAACACTTCTTGATCCCAGGCTGAATGCCTGACTGCCTGCCTGCTGGGGCTAATTGAACATTCAATTGCGGAGCAAAATCCGCATACCAGCAGCGAAACTCTCTACTTTCGTCATCATCATCATCATTAGCTGGGGCATTGGACAGTAGACAGTAGACAGTAGACAGTGGGGAACAGGGAACAACAACATCATCGATGGCATTTGACAGGCGATAAGTGGTTCGATCTGGTCACGGCGTTGCAGTCCAGGCCCCAACCCCGTGAGGCATGTGAAACAATGGCAGTGCATAGTTTTATACGATATACTTAGTTGCTGTTTTTTTGTTGTCTCTCTTTTTGGACCCGTGGACAACATTAACCTGTTAACCCAAACTGACGGCGACGGCGACTGTTAAGTCCCCAAGCTCAGCTCAGCTCGACTCCGGCCTGGCTCGGTGTCGCCTACTTTTGGGACCTTGCCTGGTATCGCTCTGACTCTGGCCTGGCTCTGCCTCGATGCAGTGCATGAATAATGCGCGCCCACAGCTCAATAAATTTTCACTCTTTTCGCCACAGCCACAGATACAGCCACAGCCACAGCCAGAGCCAGAGCAGGGGCCGTCCCTGTTTGGCCAGAAACAAAAAATTCACACATCTTGTGCAGGCAGGTCTGGCCTCATCCTCCTCTCTATCGGCTGGTAAGGACTGGGACTGGGACAGGGACTGGAACTCGACGCAGCACTCGACGCCACAGCAGGGAGGAGGCGAGCACCTCCATGCCCAGCTGGTATGATTCATTTGCTGGACTCCGCGGAAAAAATGCACAGAAACTAAAGGCACTCGGCAGAAATTGTTGCCAAAACCATTTAAAGGAATTCTCTGGAGTTAGAAGTGCCAGAGAGACACGATCAGGGGTAGCAGAGGGCTTAGGATATGGTCATGGCCAAAAAGAAAAGCAGAGAGGAAACAAAAACCCAGACAGTCACAGACTGTGCATTGGGTGCATTAAGAGACCTTAGCAGACTGCTTGGGGTCTGCTCCCGCTCCTGCCCACGCCCCCCCTGTTGCAACTCCTACTGATCAGCCGCCCTCCTCCGGCAGTCTCCTCATCCTGCTGCAGTTGCAGTTGCATCTTGCGATTCCATTTCCTCTTCGCATGATTTCGCGCTGCGCTCTCGGTGTGCGCGCCCACAATTGTCGAGAGATTAGAGATGCTGTAATTCCATGGCCTGCGATGCCGATTGGCCTGGGTGAGTCGAGGTTTAGGCCCTCAACTGCCACAACAAGAGGAACAACAACAACAACCACAACAGGAAGAACAACGGCAGCCACCACGACGACGACGGCAATGATGATGATGATGCGGTTGATTTGGGCTTATCACGTTCACGGGAGACTGCCAGACGCTCAAAATGTTTACACGGCACTCAGAGATTGTGAAGTCTGCTAGAAAAAGTGTTCTAGAGAGAAGAACGTACAAGTTCATAAAAGCCAAATCAAATCTATCAATGTACCCATGTGAAGTCTACATCTTTGCGTTCATATTAATATCTCTAGATGAATGATTTCATTGAATGATAAATCGCTTTTTAAATACTGAAAGCCTGTGTTGTGTTCCATATTTCAAAATTAATTATACTTAGTATTTTAACTTTGAATTTCAATCTCCGAATAGCTATCTGCATTCAAAATATTCTGTATTTCAATAGAAGTAACTCATCATAATGATATGCAAACAAAACCACACATGGAGAAGGTATCGTTCCTGTGGCTACGGAGCAGAAAATGTCGGCAGCGACTCCTGGCAGGATACACATTTTATCCCATTTTTAGCCCCGTTTACAACACGCAACTTACTCTATCTTGATTGTAGTCTTTAATTATCAAGCAAATCCAATCAGACTTTAGATTTATTTTGAATCCGAAATTTTACATCAGCCTAAAGCATGGATACTTGATAGTTCGAGCTCAATCTTTTTTTCTATTTTCTATACATTATTTTGTTGTGCAATTGTTTCACCGTGTAAACCAAAAAATGACTGAGACTGCTCCATGGCGACCATCTCTGGCCTGTGTGGTGTCTCTGTGTCTGCGCCAGCATCTGCGACTGCGTCTAACAATGGCCACCATTGGCGAAGTAGCAGCCCAGCAGCCGCGAGCTGAGACTGTGGCTGAGGCTGAGGCTGAGACTAAGGCTTAGTTACTTAGTTAGTGCTCCAGCTGGGGGATCTGCCGCTCTATTCTGCCATCCTCCCCGCCTGCTCCGCCATCCCTGGTGCATTGCATAAGAGAAATATTTGTGCAATTTGATTTCGCAGAATTGCGAATTCGTTGGAATGAATTCCCGGACGCAACCTACTCCCCACATCTTCCATTGCAGGCAGGTAGGCAGGCAGGCGGCTTATGCGCATTATGATTATGATGATACCTTTGCCGCTCTTTGTTTGTTTGTTGCAAGATGTTGTTGCTGTTGCTGTTGCTGTTGGTAGTAGTGGTGATGGTGGTTCTGTTGCTGTTGCAAGTTGCAGTTTGTGCTGTTTTCGCCTTGTTTGCTGGTTTGTTAGTCGCTCGCTCGCTCGCTCACTCGCTCACTCGCTGCGATTATGGTTGAAATTCTATGCAGTTTCGCAGTCCGCGAGCCCCAACACAGTCATGATCTGGGGGAAATTCTATGGAAAAGCGTTTTCTTTTTGTGCCCAGCAAAAACGGTGCCCACAAAGACAGAGATCAACATGGCCAGATAGTGTTTGCAATCATTACAAACGACCACGACCACGAATGAGGATCAGTTTTGATTGGTTGTGCCCGCTTTTGGGCAATTTGTAAATGTATCCTGCTGTCGAGTCGAGCACCACCAAGTGCGACATTCCCCCCACTCCACCCCGCTGCACAGTAGAACGCTTCGAAATGGCTTTTTAATTAAAAACAGAGACAAAACAGCAGTTTGGAAACATTTAAAATGACATTATTACAAATAAATTTGAATACGGTAGGAGACCAAGAGAGGGGAAGCCAAAAGGTAGAGCAGAAGAAGGGGAGGAGAGTCTACACCCTCGTACACATTTTGTTGCATTTTCATGTAATTTCAATGCATTTACAGGACACTCAAGGTCTTTACCCCGCCACTCTTACTCTCTCTCTCTCTCTCTCTCTCTCTCTCTCTCTCTCTCTCTCTCTCTCTGTCTTCCTATGTAAACCTCCTCCCCACAGGTCACTTGAGGCGACAATTTTTTGTGTACTGTTGCAACACGCCCCTTGTGCCACACGAAAATGAAATGAAATGGAAAACGTGGAGAACACAAAACGAGAACTGACCAAAAGCTGTCCGGTGCCCCGGGCCAGGTACTGAGACTGCGACTGGCCATGGACCTGGGCCCGAGGTGGACCCTGGACAAGCTGCTAGGAAAATGAGACGCTTATCTGAATCTTCATAGTTGGCTAAGCGCGGTGCGGCCTCTACTCTACCTCTGCGCCGTACCTCCGCTGTTCGCTTGTGGTTCCCTTTCGTTCGGTTTTAATTGCAGCCGAAACGTGAGCGAAATGTAACCAAAAATGCAATTGTGGCTGTAACCAGGGACAGGGTACGTTCCCTCTCTATTCTCTCTTCTCTACTTTTTGTTTTTGT
Source organism: Drosophila guanche (assembly GCF_900245975.1). Lineage (NCBI taxonomy): Eukaryota > Metazoa > Arthropoda > Insecta > Diptera > Drosophilidae > Drosophila > Drosophila guanche. Next base: position 3,465,916 of record NW_022995755.1, on the reverse strand, counting down.
TTTTTTTTTTTGGTCATTCCTTTGGCTAGTTAATCGCGCGCATTCGTGCAGCATTCCTTCGGTTTGCAGAGAGACCGACCTTCCCCCACAGCGGACATTCCGCTCACCCACTCCAGCGACAATCCCTAATGAACGCAGTCAGTCCCCTGCCCGGGCTGGCATTTGTCATCGAAACATGTAATTATGCCACTTTGAGGCAGGTCTCGCATAAGACTCGTTTCCAAGACGCACATCTAACAGGGGAAGAGGGAACTGAATACTGCTTAGGATGGATCAAAACCGAACATTAGACATTTTATTGCGCGTTGGTTATAATTAGAAAATATTGCAATTATATTGCTTATATTCTTATTTAAACAAACCATTGGGTAATATATTTTAAAAACATTCAAACATGCATAACTCCTGAAGAATTTGGAGAAATAAATTGTTTGCCAGTTCCGTTTTTATTCTTGCCGAATGTCTGTATTTATTTATGTTTCAGAGTGTAAGTTGCTGAATTTTTAGCAATATATTCCCAGAATCTAGCTCTTAAAGTTCCCTCTAATTTCTCTAGTTATTTCTGCAACAAGATCTCAATTAACCATAGTTTGTTAACCAGCTAGCATAAAACTCCTCCGTAATCCATGTTATTTGTAAGCATTCCATATCAAACTTCTCAGCCATCACGCAGACATCTTTTATAACAGGTATTACGCCCAAGCTGCAGTTAACTAATCACCGAACTATCTCTAATTCATGTAATTCTGATCTAAGACAATTCTCTCACACACAGGAATGCCTGGCAACATTTGTGGTCTTGGCAACATGTTGCTGTGGTGAATGTTACTGCATAATTGTCGCCTCACGTGCAACTGGAGCATTTCAGCACCAAAAATGCTGTCTGTCATTCGCCAAACACACACACACACACATGGTCTGGAAATGACAATTAAGTGGGCGAGTGAACCCGAACCCGAACTCAAACCCAAAGCCCGGACAGGAGACATGCAAGCTGCAGCAAGATCTGCCAAAGAGTCGGAATGACAATGGCCTCAATTAGTTCAGTAATAAGCCATAAAAGCGGAGAGTACTTACCTCTCTCTCTCTCCCTTTGGTCACACGCGATGGTCATCATCAGCGAGAACTCTAAACTTTACAGTTCTGCAGCCATTATATCGAACATAACTCCAACTCCAAACAGAAACAGAAACAGAAATAAGCAGAGCAAATTCGCATTTCAAAGCCAATTACACAGTTGAATGAGTGGCCTAGAGGCAAGTCAAAGAGCAACAAAATCTGTATAAATCCATAAAATAAAACAAAATCCTAAGCAGGGATATATGTGGGTAGAATCCTTTAACAACGGCAAGAAGTGAATAAGTAACCGGATTTATGGTGGAGCGCACTGACGCAGAGTGTCCGAGCGAGTGTCCAGCTTTCGGTTTCAGCGATAAACAAACATAAAAAGTAAACGTCATTCGCATCGCTTCTTCACAGTTCAATTCTTATTTAAACAACAGCTAGAACAGCTTCCGAGAAGATATCCCTTGATGGTCCACACACCCTTCACAAGCTTAAACGGCAGCGGTAAGGGGAGAGGGAGCGGGCTGGGCAAAATTGTATTTTATTGTTAGGGATTAGAGGTAACCCTTTCGGGCTGGCTCTCTGCTGGCCGTACTGGACCACTGATAAAGACCGAATGGTCAGGTCAAGTGGAAGGGTTCCGACCCATTGGAAAGCAATTTATTTACACGTGCCACAGCTCTGAGGATTCACCAGGGCTTAGCTCACTCGCTCTCAATAATTTTGCCTGATTTGATGCGACTTTTTACGACTGTCCGTCCATAAAGTTTTGCCATGGTAAAGAATCAATTTTTGTCGCAGTGAGTGTCCGTTTTGTTTATGGCCCAAAACGGCTCTAAGCCATAATTAAGTGTATTTGTGCTAGTGGGTAATACATATACTAAATATACATACATGTAAGTCAAGTGTTTATCGCGCGGCAGCACAGCAGCCACCGCAGTACGGACTAATTAATGCTCACAATTAAATACCGATTTAGATGGCATATCGTGATGAATAATGGTGCAGAATTTGCATTGGAAATGCATTTGAAATTTATTGATTTAACTGTTTTTATTTTGTCTATTTGTAGCACGCACCCCAGCAAATAACAGCAAAACATAATACAAATCACATCCAATGAAATTGAAAGCGAAATGAAACGAAATGAAAGCGGATCAATTGCCCAAAAGATCAATTGGCAATTGACAAAGCAATCGCTCAGCCGAGATCAGATCGGATCTGATCGGATCGGTTTCGAATGTGTGTGTTTATCCATTGAGGCATTAAATCTTTGGACAAATTTCAAAATCCGACAATTGCCAACAAATGTTCAGTGTTGCGGTTTCCGTCACTCAAGCGCAAAACGAGAAACGCATTAATCCGCCTAGGATTGTTTCTCTCCTCTCTTTGAGGGTATGCATTTTGGGTTTGCCTTTCAGCTTAGCCCCCGGTAATTCAATTTACTGATGCCACACAGTCGAGTTCCCATTCCCACATTTGATGCCTCATGCCGCTTGCCACTCGGCTTGCACCTTGCACTTTCTGTTTCTCAGTTTTCATGTGTTCATTTTTTGGCGGTTTATGTTTTTCTTTTCCCTTTTCTCTGGAATACTCGGCACGCGCTGCATTTTTATTGCTTCATCCTGGCCGCAGGTTACCCAAGCAGGTGCGATTCCCAGTCGAATCGAATTCGTTTCAAGAACTGAAGAAATGTGTAATTCATGTTTCCGCAGAGGGAGAGCGAACAACCAGCCATGAGGGATACCTAAAGGTGCATTGTTATGGGGTTTAAAATACACAAATGTCCAAAGCCTAAGACGGTAGAAAGGTGAACACTCTGCAGATAAAAAAGGCAATGATACTGAACTTTCTTTAGAACTTAAACCACTCCAATGCGGAGTGGTCGCAACTTTTCGGATTTTCACTTTATTTTTCCATAAAGAAGAGTCTGCAGCAAAGGCAGCTGCTGATGAGCTCCAAATTAAATTCTTTTATTTGTTAAATAATAAATTGTTATCACCACTTTGATTCATGTTCAATCTCTGCGGATATATGTTTATGTTTAGCTGCTAGTTGCGGATATTGCTAGTCAGCCCTAGACATGGTCACAGCAGTCACCGCTGCTGATTGGCCCAAAGGCGGAGCCACAAACCCAAAGCGAGTCGTGCGCATAAATTATGGCATTAAGCTAGCGTCTGGGATTGGTGCAAGTGGTGCCTGGCGAGGGGACAAGTTGCAGCAGCCACAGCAGCCTCCAACACTTGGCTCCAAAGCAGGTTTTGTTTTCCCCCAACCCCACCTGTGATCCTGTTCATCTGTATCGGTGTGTGTGTGTGAGTGTGTGAGTGTGTGTGTGTGTGTGTCTGAGAAAACTGTTCCCAGCTAGCGCTCAAATTAGTTGGTCCAAAGTTGGCTCGCAGACACAGATCGAAACTGAGGCTGAGTACGGAGACTGGGATTTGGGATTGTGGATTGGGAGTTCGGATTGGGGGATTGGGTCTGACATGTTTATTACGAAACGCTGAGAAGACATAAATCGGAGTTGGCTGTGGCCAAAAGCCTTTCGTCAGTGCAAATTCAATTAAAATTGACATTTTCCAATGAACCCAATGCAAATTGCCGGCCCATGACAAACGTCAGGCGTCAATCAGGCGACAACCAGGATATTTATGGCCAAATGCATTATTTATTTGTCTTCTACTCAACTCTTCTGTTTGTCTAGCTGCGGAGAAATTTATTATATTATATTATAATGTAACAAATGGCTCAAGCAACGACCAAGCGACTGAGCGACCGCCCAACTTGACTCGTACTCTGTACGTGAGTTGGGCCAGCCAAGGAGTTGCACACAGAGTCCTCGAGTGTGCGGTGGCCAAAGAGTGGAGTGGCAGAGTCGCAGCAGAGTGCATTCAACTCGCTCTGCATCGAAATCGGCGATAACAAAAGCAATTTGTTAACCGCGAGCGTGTATCCCCAGCAAAGGGAAAGGAAATCCCACCAAAGTATGAGTATGTGAAAATATTAACAGCAATTTGAAACAAGCCTAAAGAGACCATCAAAGCCGAATGTTTAATGCTCTATTTTTGCAGAGAGTAATACGATTTTGAGTTGGGGCTTAAGGGATGTAAAGCTTCAATCTAAAATTAATTTATTTAAGGGTTGAGGAAACTTTTGGTACAGACAGCCGTGCCTGATGGGTTTTATTGAATGTTTAATCACTTCTCTAGCATAAGATTAACTATACCTAAAAGCTATCTTCCCAATGTAATATTATTTCTTCCCTTTCACACCAAAAATCCACTCATACCCGTTACCGAAATGGAAGGGCATCGCGCATGTAAAATGCTGCAAAACATTAAAGTAGCCTAAAGCAGCTTGATTAATTTTATGAGCGATCAGCCGTTAAGTTCAGCGCACATGAAATTTGCGATATTAATCTAGCATTAAGCATACGCCCCGTTAAACTTAACGCTCGTTTAACCCTACCCCCAAAAACAACGAGGAAAACCATTGCCCAATCCCAACAGAGTTACTCCCAAAAGGTAAATACTCATTAGTGAAATTTCTTATCAAAATTCTGTTTCGTTTTGGGCTTGAGGCTGATCGGCTGGCTGGTCGGCTGTCGCGCCTGATCTTGATGCAATTAATAAACGACGCGGCGTTGGCAGTGCATTTTATGGCTGTGGATATCCGGAAGCGAGTAATAAAAGGGTTCGAAATCGGGATCGAGCAGAGATCGCGATTATGATTTTGATGGTCTCCATACCCAATTCCTATCCCTATCCCCACACACAGGCCAGAGCCAGGCTAAGCCGAGGGACCACACCGAGAGCTGAGGGCAATTGCCAATTGCATTCATCAACATGACAGCTACTCGTCTGGCTCTGGGTCTGTGTCTTCTGTCGTCTGTCTTCTGCCTTCTGTCTGCTGTCCTCGCTTCCACCAATAGCTTCTCTGTGCTACTCGGTGCCTTCTGGGCCTTTTGTAAATTGACAGCCGCTGCTGCTCAATTTGAATGCAAACCACAAAATTGGATAATTTCCCAGTGACAATCGAGAGGGTTGTCCTCTGCTCTGGTCGGGTCTGGTTTGGTCTGGTCTTCCCTCCCTGATATATGCGAAGAGCTAAAAGTTTCCCAGGAGCAGGCACTTGCCGGTGACCCCACAGAGAGTGCAGAGATCCCTCCTGGACCGAAAAAAGACAATGGCTTTTGGGGCGAATATGCAAAATAAATTTCACTTCCGAATCCGAATGCGACTGATGCTGCTCTCTGCTCTCTGCTGGTTGTTTCATGGCTTGTTTTACATATGTCCGCACCTAAGCAGAAGACACAATACCACGACGACGACGATGAGGATGGAGATGGGTCTGGTCACCCACCATCATCAGGCCTGCAGGCAGCCCTGGGGGACACTCGACAATGGGCCAAATGGCCGACTCGAAAAGGCAAAATGCAGGGCAGGCAACTCGTAAATCCGCATTCGATTGCTTCGCTTGAAATCCATTCGGAATTGATTGCAGGATCAGCAAGGGGTGCGGTCCGGTCGGTCGGTCGGTCGGTCGGTCGTTGGTTGTGGGTGCCTGCTCAAAATGTTGCAATTAATTTTTGCACAATGCTCTTTGTGCTATTTAGTTATGGCAGACTTCTTCGACTCACTTAATTGCCCCCGAAAAAAAAAGAACAAAACAGAATGGAGCAGAGCAGAATCCAAAACGGTAGCTCCGAATCGGGGGGATTGGAGACTCCTTTTCAGGGTAACTTCTGGGTTTCTGCTTCTGGGTTTTTGGGGTATCTGCTTTGTGGCCTTTGATTTGCATATATTTTGGTTTTAATTAGTTAACAAGCTGCTTTCGTTTGTTGCGATTGCATGTTGAACCACGACGCGTATCGTAGATGCTGCTGCTGCTGCTGCTGCTGCAGGTATCTCCTGGCCCATGCCCCATGCCACACCACACTACTTCTCCGCGCTGGTTTCGCGGTTGCATGCATAAGGAGGGGACAGCAGCAGCAGCAGCAACAGCAAACGTATAAAATCAAACACGATTTTTAGCAGTTTTCAATTCCCGGAAATCTTGTACGATATGTAGCACCATACAACTGTGGATTGTGCTGATTGTTGTTGCTGCTGTTGCCTGGATGCTGCACGGGCACAGGCTCAGGCCCGCGCTCGATACGATTCCGATTCCGATTCCCCCCAGTATCGTGCAAATGTTTCATTATTTAACTGATTTCAGTTAGCCAAAGACGACAACAGCTGGGCCTCAAGTCCCAAGAAGGAGTCTGCGGACAGGCAACAACCAGACAACTTCAGTTGCTGGAATACCAGCGAAAATTCCAAGATGTTGTCATCAATTAAGCTGTGCCCCGACCTCAGCCACAGCCGCAGACTCAACTGCGGCGGAGCTGTTCACACCTGAGAGAACTTTATTAGTCCAGTGCAGGGCCAAAAAAAGGTGGCAAAGATGCGTAAATTATGGTCTAGGCAGCGACACAGCACCGAGCACTGAAAGCAAATGGCGCTGGCCAATAAAATGCCAGATAAATCAAGCCAAACACAAAGACCAAGACCAGGACCAGGATCAAGACAGACTGCACGCGAAGGTGAAGGTGGAAATCAGCAGTTGGAGCTGAGCAAATTCAGCAGAAATGAGCGGAGACAGAACTTATTTGCATTCGCCTTGTTGTCAGCCAAGTTGTCGTCGTCTCGAGCTTCGTCGCTGTCGCTGCCTCTGACTCCGTCTTCGTCTGTGTTGCTGTTCCTGTCTTCGTCTCCATGGCATCCTGCTACTGACAGTGCTGGCAGAGAAACGATGGAGAGAGAGAGAGACCGGGGGGTAACAGCCAAGCATGAAAACTGTTGCCCACGAGTCTGGCGAGTACGCGGCAGAGCATTTGGCCAGAAAGCCTTTTGTTTCATCTTGTTAAGGTTTGAACTTTATGCCTGCTCCAGAGCTACTATCCCCAGTTATTGTTTCTGGTTGGGGTCTTTCTCTGCTCGTTTCTCCTTGTTTTTGTTTTATTTGCTTGTTGTTTTTGCTACATTTCCAGGAACTTTTCAGGTGGCACAGCATGTTTGGGGGCCAGACACACTTTTGGTGGCCTCGTGCAGTCCCCATTGTGGGGGCTTTCAATTAAAATATATTTAAGCATAATTTGGTTAGAGCGGAAAGAGCGATAAAGGGGTTGGGGAAATGTACAAAAATAGAGATGAAAGTATAGATCTTGTAAAAGGATCTATAGAGTTTCCCAACCTATTAGCTCTCGTGTCCTACGTTTTCCCTTTTTGCAGTTCAATCAATAAATTATAAGTTATCTCTTCATATATTTATGGTCAACACCCCGCCTAGTTTTTATTTATTGTTCGCTCATTCTTTTCACCATTTTTTTTTGTTGTCTCTGATTTTTTGTAGCATTTTGTGACGGCTTTTCATCAAAGCAGTCACGATGATGGCAGCTGTGGCGCATACAAATGAATGGTTTTGGCTTAATGTGGCTTGCGAAAAATACAACCATATGAACACAAGAAACAAAAAGTATAAAAATTTAAATGTTGTTTGGGCATGTTTTATATGTCATTATATAATCAGCACAAGTCGCACAAATCGCTGAAAATTAAGCAGAAAGAACTAAGCCCCTGCGGCGCCGCACCAGCCACAAGAATATTATATTTACAGACATACACTGCGTAACATTACTGTAAAACAAACTTGAAATAAGAGTGAAAATAAATTTGATATTATCGATCGATTGCGGGAAATCAAAGAACGTTTTTGGAAGGATTTCTTTACATTGCCAAACAGGTGGGAGAAAACACCAAACTGTTGACCTTTTTAAGAAATTTTCTTTCATTTGCTTAGACTCTAAGCCTTAGTTAGAGCTACTTAGAACACACTGTAATAGATTCATATAAAACTCAAAAATCTTGTATGTCTCTTTATACACCAAAACTTAAGGTTTAAAGGGGTATACTGCCTTCGTTAATTTATTGAAAAGAAACTCCTTCGACGTTGCCTGCTCTTAATTTCTTTCCAATCTCCCCCAAACAACCATCATAATTTGATAAAGTTAAACTGAACTTTCTGCATAAGCAACAATAAACCGTTTAGCGGGTATCTCACAGTCGTATTAGCGACTTTAGCATTTATACTTGTATTTAATTTAGTTTTTTACGAGCACGTCGTTAGTTTTGGTTTCTTTTTTGGGGGATTCGCTTCGAGTTATAGCCGAGCCGAATGTTTGGCTTGTGGCAAATGGCCGCGCACAGAGATGCTTATCTTATCGGGGGGCAATGTTAATTTCCAGCATTTAAAAGTGTAATTAACGCAATTTGAAATATGAAGTGACACCACAAACAAAAGACTCAGGCAACAAACTTTCCTCAGAGGCAACCAGTGACTGGGAGGGATGGCCAAAAGGAAGCAGGAAGCCCGGGACGAGGCATGAGAATATTTGATTATGACTCAGAGACGACTCGGCTCGGCTCGTGCTTGACACGTATTCCAGGAACGTTTTGCCTCCTGCCACTCTCCATGTCCCTCTGCCACACGCACACACTCACACGCACACACAGACTGGTGCTAGTCTCCGGTAGCTAGTGCCTTGATTCTGCACACAGAATTTCTAATTAGCTAAGGGCTCGCACTCCTCCTTGTTATGCTGCTGCTCTGTGCTCTGTTCTCCTTACCAATATTTATGCGTTCATAGGGCTGGGCGCATCTATCAATTGCTCCGTTTGGGTGGCCAACCAACCACTTGTCTCTTGTTCTCTATAAATTATATTCGAACCGGTGTTTGGAATATTCGATTTGATTTCACTGGTTTTGTGTAATTTATGAGATTTTTCATGGGTTTTCTAATGTTTTTATAATTTGTCTTTATTGGTTTTTTTCTGTTTTGTTTGTTTTTCTTGTTGTTGTTGTTATGTATGCCTTGCTCGCTTCCAGTTTGGTTTTTTTTCGTTTGTTTCATTATTCAATTTGGTTATTGTACGAGTAGCTTATAATTTGCATAACTGTTTCATATAAATTATCGTAATTAGCTAGGTGAATGTTAATGAGTATACAAAAGAAGCGTGACAAGGCTTAAGGACTTTCGATTTGGTTTCAGTGTTGGATTTGGATTTGGGTTTGACTGCTGCTACTAGTAAAACTCAACAATTTATTTCTTTTTTTCCATTTTGCATATCTTACAATGAACTTTCTTTTCAGATGGTGGCTACAGCATTCGAATTTCTTTAGCTATGACTTTTCATACTTTAGTTGATTTCACGTACATTTAGGTTTATATTTAGTTTAAAACGCTTTAATAATAATTTTAGTTTATCCTCTGTTATTTACTTCTTTTCTGTTTCAGTTGTAGTTTTCCTTTTGTTTTTGTTTTTTTCGCTAAGCAAAAATTCAGTTCATAAATAATAAGCGAAATGTAAAGTTATATTTTTTATATAAAAATTATAAAAAATAATAATAATATTTATATAATCACACCAATAAACGCTAAACATAAGTCTAACTAAAAGTGGACACAGACAACGAAATCGGTAGAGACGCCAGCGATAGGCACATGGCGATTGAGGGATTGAAGAGAGTTGCGCTCGATCAAGCCAGCATGAAGTACATAGTTTATGCGTGTGTGTGTTTCTAGTGTGTTTGCTTGTGGATTAACTAACAGTACTAACGATTTACACAGAGTTCGTTTACACATCATTCGATTTTCGAGACAAACAAGCACCGAGACAGACTCTGTCGCGACTGTACACCCTAGAATTCCTACAGGAAAAACACAGTGTAAGAAGGACAATTACAAGGACATGTATATGTGTATGCAGACATTCGTACAAAAAAAGTTAGATCATCAAGGCATAGCTTAGTACTGTGTGTAAGTTTAGCTTTCTTCTTCGATTCACTACTCCAAATCATTTCTCATTCTCTTCATCACGCTGCAAATCATTACTATATAGATTTGTGTATATATATATAGTTGTTCCGTGTGAGATACAGGGCCTATGTTTATGTGTGTGTGTGTGTTTGTGTTTTGTGTGGGTAGTGGGTGTTTGTTTGTGTTTGTGTTTGTGTGGGTTGTTAGTTTAGGTATCTAACGACTTTGGCTTTTCGAATGTTGAATTAACCACTGCAGCGTTATGTCAATGTTGTCCTTTTCCTTACACGAAATACTATAACAGCATATTTCACGGTCCTGTATGCTCGATAGATTCCTACAATGAAATTTCATACATGAATTTAGGATCCTATCCTATATGTGCCTTCACTTACATTCGCTCAATGAGGCCAGTCTCGTCGAGCGCTCCTGGAAGATCACGTTTGTTGCCCAACACGAGCACTGGAATGCCGGCCAGCTGCGGCTTGTCCAACAGCGAGTGCAGCTCGTTCCTCGAGGCCTCCAGCTTATCCAGATCAGCCGCATCCACCATATAGCTGTCAATTACGTAACATTTAGTTAATTTGTGTCCATTATCCAATTAGAAGGTTGATTAGCTTACACAATTGCATTGACACCGCGACAATACCGCTCCCACATGGAACGGAAACGGGGCTGGCCGCCAATATCCCAGACCTTGATGGTAACATTGCCTCGGGTTATTTTTCGCATGTTGAAGCCCACTGTGGGTATCATATCCTCAGCAAATTGGCCGGACTGCAAGGGAAGAAATAAGTTAATTAATAGGAATAACTTATACATGGAGTTGTAATCAAATTTCTACCATTTAAATATATATTTTACTAGAATGCCTTAAAGCGTGCTATGGTTTTCCATAAGTGGCGGCCGCGACAGCTACTGGAACAGATCTTAAATGTTCATAAATTTGCTCATGATAAGCAGTGGAAAACTCCCAGCACATACCAGACCTAAGCTTATTGCATGCGGGTACATTTACATGACTCATAGCTCCTCCTCCTCCCCGAGAGAGCAGCTGACTCTCAACGGGGCTTTCAATGCATTTTGCAGCTGATATTTGAATCTGGATCGCGACTTATCAGCACGCAAATGGAGAGTGAGAGAGGAGATTGTGCAGTAAGTAGGTGGCAGAGTGGGCTGCCGATACAATGGGCAGGGGTCAGCTGGTTTCTGGACGCTGATAATGCGTCATTGTTTCGAACATGCGTATAACGTTTATTGATTACGAGCGAACATAAAAAGTAGCGCTAAAATAAAACAGTTAGCACAGCGTTAATAATTAATGCAATGGTGAACAAACGAAGAAACTGGCCGATAAGGTGGCCAGCGAAGAAACAAAGGCAATCAATAACCAAATAGCGAGACCTGGGGCCCAAGTTCATGGTGATTGCTCACTCGTCCGGGAGCGTTTGCTCTTTCTCTCTCTGTCTTTCTCTCTCGCTCTCTGTGCGATTCTTTTGTCAGTCGCGGGGTTAATTTCATTTGTATTATTTGATGGAATTGTCATAGTCCCCGGCTTTCTCTGCCCCTTGGCGGCTCATCCTACGACACAACGGCAGCACTCAAGCTACCCCCTCACACACACATTTGCGAAAATGACACACACTGAAACACACCCATATGCAAAATACTCACTGCAATAACATTGACGAACGTTGTCTTCCCCGAGAACTGCAGTCCCACCAGCGTCAGTTCCATCTCCTCTTTCCAGAAGATGCTCTTGAACCAGTCGAGGATTCTGTTTATAAGTGCCAACATATTCGCACTGTTTTATTAGGCTTATTATTCGAATTCTTTTGGCAAAAAAAGGTTTCCAAAACGTAAATGGCGTTGGCGTGCAGTGTGACCGCGGAACTATCGATAGAATATACCGACTGACCCTCGAAAAAATATACCGAAATATACCGTTGCATTTTCAAAACATACTTTAAATATAACGTAGATCTTAAATCGTTTTCTTCGATTTTGATGTTCTAATTCATATTAATAGGTTTAAATCCTGCTTGATCTGCATCAGCTGGTCCGGACTAAGCTTGTTGAGATCGATCATCTCAGGCTTAGCAGTTACGCTTGAGGTACCAGCCCTTTTGATTGATAATTTATTTTTTTTTTTTTTTTTTTGAGGTTTTAAGTTACCGCTTTACCCTTAGGTAGAGGGGAATTATTTGGCCACCCGCCTTTACAAGGGGGAAATCGCCACGTCGTAATATGTAACTTGTTACAGCTTTGCTCCAATACTTACCTGGCGTAGAGGTTGATAATTTATTTATTTTTTATAATTTACAAATTCTCAATTCAGCAGTGGTCTTATCGATAACAGACCCTCGGAAGTATACCGAAATATACTTCATTTTCAAAATATAGTATAAATCTTAAATCATTTTCCTCTATTTTAATGTTCTGTTTGATATTACTAGCTAGTTAAGAGTATGCTCGCCAAAACTATAATTTTTTCCAGTTGATCAATCAATTCTCCACAAGATTCGTTAGTTTTCACGACTTCGTTTTGTTGGAATGTTCACAAATTAAGTTTAAAACTTAAAAGGTCAACCAACAAAAATAGCATAATACGTTACGTGAGTGGAGCAATTTTTTGCTTGTCAACCAGTAGGTATAGTATAGTATGGACATTTGCATATCCTATTTCCATAAATTAATATTAAAAAATAATTTTCAAAGCGGCTCTCAAACATTAATAATGACTTTATCTCAGCCTGACATGTTTTTAACCTTTTTATATGCTCTCTTTGTATATACATATGTATACATCTATATCTATAAATATAATCTGCAAAATTTTATATAAATCCGAGATTTCCAACATTACCTCAATTCCAGGATATCCATCCCACTAGGGGTACTAAATGTTGCTTATTCCGCTCCAAATGTTGGGGAACAATGCTGCAGCATGTTGCTGGCCCATACATATTATGTTGCCAACCGTTAAAAGACCACTGTTAGCGTCAGTGTGATCGCGAATTTATCTATAAAATATACCGCCTATTTTGCCTATCGATTTGTTCTTTTAACGTTTTACAACACATACAAAAATACGGAAACATACCGACAAGTCAATTCTCAATTTCTCAATTGTTTTTTACTTACTTTTCCATTTCGTGGTGCTTCAAGCAAATATACATTTAATAGACATGTACCGTTGAACAAACAATTTCTCATAGAGGAAATTAATTAAAATATAGAATTAATATTGTAGCACTAAAACTATCGAATGTAACGTCGACTTACAGCTGATCCGTTGTGAATGGCAAAAGCGGAAAAACAAGAAAGTAAACAAAATGGTAAGTCGGCGATTTATTTAATGAAATTCTAATAAAATGTGTATAAACTGTGTACTTTTAGGCGAGAAATGCGGAGAAAGCAATGTAAGTATGATCATTAAAGTGAGTTAAATCGATTTTCAACGTTTCTTGGCGCTACTCCGGCAGGACCACATTGGCACGTTGGCGGGCCGCCAAGGAAGTGGAATCCGGCGAAAAGGAACGCCGCCCGTACCTGGCCTCAGAATGTGGCGATCTACCCAGATGCGAGAAGTTCCGCTTGGAGATTATACGTGAAATATCCAAGAAAGTGGCACAAATACAGAATGGTATTTAATTAGATTTTCATCAGATAAAATCGAGGCCATTTATAACATTATCTTTTCTTCCCCTTTTCAGCCGGTCTGGGCGAATTCCGCATACGTGATCTGAACGATGAGATAAACAAGCTGCTGCGCGAGAAGCGTCATTGGGAGAATCAGATTTCATCGCTCGGCGGCCCACACTACCGGCGCTATGGACCGAAAATGTTTGATGCGGAGGGTCGCGAGGTGCCAGGCAATCGTGGCTACAAATACTTTGGTGCCGCCAAGGATTTACCCGGCGTGCGAGAACTCTTCGAGCAGGATCCACCGCCACCTCCTCGCAAATCCCGCGCTGAACTAATGAAGGACGTGGATGCCGAGTACTATGGCTATCGCGATGATGAAGATGGAGTTCTCATTCCGCTGGAGGAGCGAATCGAGCGCGCAGCCCTGCAGAAGGCAGTGCAGGAGTGGCGCGAGAAAATGGCTCGCGATGGACGCATAGTCGACGACGAGGAGGAGGAAGAAGAGATCTATCCACTTTCTGGTCCTGCTCGCGAGGCTGCCGAGGATGCCAAGGCCAGGGCAGCCGTGGAAGATCCACATGGCCTGCTGGCGCCGAAGTTCACCGCCCATGTGCCCGTGCCGACGCAGCAGGATGTGCAGGAGGCGCTACTACGCAAGCGCAAACAGGAACTGCTCGAGAAATATGCCGGCGGTGCCAATTAGGTTTCAAATAAACTGACAAATTTTCTAATTTTTAGTGAAACTTTAATATCGAAGGGTAACAAAGATACCGCTGGGCATAAGGAATTTGGCCTTAAGTACATTCAAACTTAATTTCAAGGCATTTCTCAAAGTGCTGTAGTCGCTTAAAGCTAGATTTTTGCTTAGCTGGGAGAGCATATTCATCGGTTGATTGAATTGTCTGCTCCGAAATTTGAATAGTTGATTTGGCTGAAACACCAAATTTTAAAACGTATTTGAACCGATCATCACTTTGATCGTTGTCATTTTCTTGACAAAGGAGCTTCTTCCAGCAGCTCAGTGGCGTGCTTTACAGAATGTGTTGCTTAAAACTAGAAATTTTGTGCTTATTTTGGTTAATTCAAAACTCAAAACGATCGAAGCGACCGCCGCCGCCGCGTCCTCCACCGCCACTGCGACCACCACCCCCACCATAGCCGCCTCGTCCACCTCCGGCGCCACCTTCTGCAGCACGTCGCTCCTTCATGGCTTTGAAACGCCGGGCCATGTTGTGAAGCTGCGCTGGCACTTCCTGGTCAGCCTCCTGCAAAATGTTAATAAGCTCTTGGGCCATGCCCCAATCCGAACGTGTGATGAAGCTAATGGAGGTGCCGGTACGCCCAGCGCGTCCCGTACGTCCCACACGATGAACATACTCCTCGATGTTGCGTGGGAAATCATAGTTGATCACATGACTGCAAAGATGCAAACGAAGTAGTAAAAGCAGATTCCAAACTGTTTCATTTCTTACCTAATATCCTCGATATCCAGGCCACGAGATGCCACATCGGTGGCTATGAGAATACGCACCACGCCCGACTTAATGTCGGCAATGGCCTGTTCGCGGTCACTCTGATCGCGACTGCCATGTATGCACTGGGTCATGAATCCGTCCAGGGTCAAGTCACTGGACAGATCGTCGGCGCGTGCCTTGCGGCCGCAAAAAACGATTATCTTGTCGGTGTTTGTCATATTCTTGACAAAGGTCTTGATGATGCTGTACTTCTCGGACTCATCCTCCAGCAGCTCAATGACCTGCTTCACCGAGTGTGTGGCTGCCAGATCGAGGGAACCAACGGACACCTGAATGGGATTGTTCATGTAGCTTTGAGCGAGACGGCGCACGCCAGGCGGCCAGGTGGCCGATGTCATAATGGTCTGGCGATCGGGACGAATGTCCATCAAGACCTTGCGAATCTGTGGCTCGAAACCCATGTCCAGCATACGATCCGCTTCGTCCAATACCAGATAAGTGATGCTGCTCACGTCTATGACGTTTGCCTGAACCAAATCGTTGAGACGCCCGGGAGTACAGATGATAATCTCCGCTCCGCGCTCCACATCTGAGATCTGATTTCGACGACTTCCGCCTCCATAAATGCAAACCCTGAAAGAATAAGTCAAAAACGGTCACAAAATCTCACTCAAAATTCCTGCAAACTTACGCCCTCATGTCGCGGAAGGAATACTTCTTCACCTCCATTTCAATCTGGAGCGCCAACTCGCGAGTGGGCGCCAGCACGAGGACATTGGCGCCGCCACGCTGACCCCTGGGAATGCTTTGATATTCGGTGTGTATCATGCCGGGCAGCAGGAAGGCCAGCGTCTTGCCTGTGCCCGTCTGGGCAATGCCAATCATATCATGACCCTTCAGCAAAATGGGCCACGCCTGCGACTGAATGGGCGAGGGCTTGGGGAAGCCCTGCTTCTCGATTTCGCCCAACAAATCGGGATATTCGGCAAAGCATTGCTCGAATTTCCATACTGGATTCGGTATGGGTGGCACAGCTTCGCCCTCCTTCGGCTCAAACACAAGGGAAACTGTCGTATTGTTGTTCTCCGCTCGTATGCGTTGCACTTCCTCATCGCTTAGCTTCGCCACCTCGGGAGCCTCCCTGTAAAAGTTCTTTGTCAATTGAGGCAGTTTGGCCCAACGCGCTGCTGCAGCTTGTTCCTGTAGGTATTTGATGTCTTTTAATTGGGTTTAGATATGATTTATGGGTGTGTGACTTACAGAGGCTTTGTTCAGGCCTGCCCAATCAATGGAGCCAGTCAAGTCGCCATCTTGATTAGAGGCATCGTCATGGCTGCTAGCTTCGCTGCGATACCGACCATAGCCGGATCCACTTCCACCACCTGCGCCATAGCTGGAGCTACCTCCTGCGCCATAACTGGAACTACCTCCTGCACCATAACTGGAACTACCTCGGGCTCCATAACTGGAACCACCTCCTGCGCCATAGCTAGATCCTCCTCCTCCTCCATGGCTGGCTCCACCGCCTCCTCCATAGCTGGATGCAACTCCATCGCCTCGACCATGGGAGCCTCTGTCGCGATTGCCAGAATCGCTTGATATCTGATTTCGAATGTAATTTGCGGCATCGCTGACGTTCCGCTGGATATTGCCCAAGATCTTTACAGTTAAATCGCTTTTATCCACGTTGACCCGCACATTGAAATCTGTTTGGATGCGCGTTACATTGGAGCCCGCGCGACCAATGATGCGACCAATCATGTCTGCGCC
Organism: Drosophila guanche; assembly: GCF_900245975.1. NCBI lineage: Eukaryota > Metazoa > Arthropoda > Insecta > Diptera > Drosophilidae > Drosophila > Drosophila guanche. The sequence continues at coordinate 3,449,101 of NW_022995755.1, read as the reverse complement.
AATGTTGATCACTTCCGAGAGGGCGTACTCTGCGCTTTTTACAAACCCACCGCCACCATTATCACCGCGATCGCGGCGTCCCTGACCATAATCGTCATGGTTGTCCCTATTTCGTTCGCCGTAGCCGCCGCGCTGACCACGCGAGTTTTCGTCGCGTCTCACATTGCGCTCGTACTTGAAACCTCTATTATCACGGTTAGGCATATTATAAATAGGAGCCTGATCTGGCTCGTCCCAGTCTAGATCTGACATTTCTGAAACTGCTCTTCGTTTTATTTTGAGAGAAAAACCAGCGCCTAGCCAACACGTGAAATATGAGAAAATTTGCTGAACTTTTCTGCTGATGCAGCGTTAAACGGTAAACTTGTATGTGTATGCGAGGAAAATGGCGACAAAGCGGCGGAGGCGGTGGCTATCGATCTGGCTATCGAAGGCTGTGTTCCAGTTAGTTTATATCTAACCACTTAAAAACGAAAATCAAACATTCCGCCGTGCTTGATCTTGTCAGATGTAGGGATGATATCAATATATCGATATATGTTTTTGTTGACAACATATTTTTTTGGGATATCTGGTTTCACTTCGTTATATCACATATACCGATAGCTAATTCTACTAATCGACTCACAGGCTTAGTTTTTAAATTTATCAATACTTCTGTGCGATAGGCGGAGCTTGGCTTTTTATTTTAAAAGTAGCACAACTTTGCTTTAAAACACCATTCTAAAGATATAAGTAGAGACTTTACAATTTGCACATTATCGGCGTGCATGCCACTTTCGCCCTCCTCCAATATACACCCTGTATCTGATCTTCGTCCCATCGTGTTCCGCTCAAGTTCTCCGTAAACATACAAAGACCAACACTGGCATGACATTTTGGCGGTTCGGCTTGAATTCAAAAAAAGGAAAAGCAGCACTGTTTGGTTGTGTTTATAATTTCCGTTTACTTAACACACGGTTACCACACTTTTCGGGTGTGCCTTAGCCTATTAGACTTACGACCTAATACAAATCAATCAAACTGCATTCATCTCACGCTCGTGGTTTATATAAATAACTAAAACTAAAAAACACAAACACAAAACTTTCCTCACTTTAAGAATTCATTAAATATGTATGTGTGGGTGTAGGTGTGTGTTGTGGCTATAGCTGTTTGATAAAACTTCTAACAGTTTTGATACGATTTTTCTCGCTTGTGAATATGGCCAGCCAAGTGGGGGTATTTTTGGTTGTTTGGGAAGATTACGCGCTTTGGGGTCTGTGTGGCAAGGTAGCAGAAATATGGGTTCCAATTCTCATTGTTCTACGTGAATTTGTAATATATGTAGTTTATATATTGTATGTGTGTGTGTGTGTGTATAGATAGAGTTAAGATTCGCTTAAAGTCTACGTGGAGCTTTTTATGATATAAATTAAGCTAAGTTAACATATACGAGGTTTTCATTTTCTCTTGAACAACTGATGATAGTTTCTGCACAAGAGCAGCAGCAGCAGATCCCCCTGCCCATCAATTCCAGTTGGTTCTTTTGGATTTTATAGTTTGTTTGTTGTTGGGTTGGGGTTGGGGTTGGGTTTGTGGTGTTTTGAAAAAACATTTACAAAAGCTCTTAACAGTATCAATCGACGTCAGATGAGGTCTTCGATCGGACAATCCAATTGGTATTCCGTCTGGTCCAGGAGCAGACATCCCTTAGGTACGGTGTATGTACAATTCAAATTCAAAAATTTACACGTTCCAGTCTCCAGGTGACGTGACGCAGTTCTGCTGTCCGATCCACGTCCGTACTGATGTTGGTATATAGAAATAGCCGATTTGCATCACCCGAATGTATACATATAAATTTCAGTTTATTCACAGCTGCTTGGTGGCGATCCGGCTTCGGGTCTCAGTCCCTTGACGCCGGCACCGCCAGATTATTTTTGTTCTTGGGAGCATCCTGCATAAGTAGCTGCTGCTGTGGCAGCGCCTCACAGCTGGGAGTTGCTGGGGCTGGGGGATGCCGTGTGGCAAAGTTAACGGATACGCAGGATATGGATTTTGGTATAGCAGCCGGCGCGGGCGCATAGCTGGACTCAAGATTGAGCCGCAGCTTGGCGGGGGAGTTGCGCTTGAAGAGGGCCAGCTGCCGCGTCGGTGATGCGGCGGATGACGACGATGCGGAGCAGGCGGAGGCTGTGGACAGCAGGGAGCAAATACCGCTGCTAGTGGAGGAGCAGGGTGAGTCCAGTTCGGAGACGGTGGCCGCGGCCGAGGTGCTCGGCGCCTCATCGTCCGGCGTAATGGGCGGTGAGGTGAGCCGCGAGGAGCAGTTGCTGCCCGCAAAGCTACCGGAACCACTGTCCACGTCGTCATAGTCGTAGACATCCTCGTCCATGGCCTCGCTGTCGGACTTGGACTTGCGCTGCCGATGCAGCCCTTCTTCCTCTTCCCGCTCCTGCTCGGGCTGCTCCACCAGTTGACTAGAATGGGATACCGGAGATCCCGCCGTGGATCCGGCTGATGTGGGGGCGCTGTGCGGCGACGCGGGTGCCAATATGCCGCTCTTGCGCAGGCTCTGCTCCAGCTCCAGCAGCTGCCCCATGAAGTTTAGGTTGGGGGAGATGATGGGTCGTGCCACTTTCACCAGCTTGTAGGCCTCCAGCAGCGAGAGCGCCTTGTGCCGCATGACGTAGGCAATGGCGATGGTGGCGCTGCGCGAGATGCCCGCATGGCAGTGCAACAGGACGCGGGAACCCGTTTTGCGTGCCTCTTCTGCAATGGAACAAAGAGAGAGAGAGAGGGGGGGTTCGGTTAGTAATTGATAAAGCGCTGATGATTTGCATAAAACAATCTGGAATCAATGGAAATGATTGCTCGGCTCTCCTCCTCCCCCAGCCAACCCCTTCCCTATTCTATCGAAAGCGCACACACACATACAAAGAGAGACAGAGAGAAACTTTTTGTGCCGTGGCTGGCTGTCAAAGCATTGATGAGTTGCTGCTCTCGCTCTCCCGCTCGCTGTTGATATTGGTGGCTGGCTGGCTGTCGATAATGCCTGCACTTGTAGTGGTGTGCACACACAAAAACTGCTTGCTTTGGCTCGCTCGTTCCCTCTCCCACTCTCTAGCTGCTGCTGCTGTGTGAATTTTGTTGGATGAGTCATCGCAACCGTCGCGAACAGCGCTGCTGCTGCTGCCGAGGCTTATTGACAGAACATTTTTATACCCCGCACACACGCGCAAACACACACACATACACATGCACGTGGGCACATTAACTCATAATTTACGTTGTTATTTTTGGGAAAGATAAGCAGAAGCAGAGTAAGAGGAAGACGCAACCCCAGCGGCAGCGGCAGAGGAAGAAGAAAAGAAGAATCCATGGAGCAGCATGCGGCATACGGCGTACTTTTTTTTCGAAGGCTCATCACAAAACGGTAAAGTGTAGCCACCACCCGAAAAAAAATATAATCGCAATCTAATCACAAAGCGCACACGCATACAGATGTGAAGTTTTCTGTGGTGTGATTTGGGGTGGGGTGAGGTGGGTGGGTGTGTGGAGTGCGGAGTGCGGTGTGGTGTTGTGGGGCGCATTTCCTAATCGATGGTTACTCATAATGCAAACAGACGTCCCAGCACTTGTCTGATTTCCAAACATTTACGCCCGATAACGGAGCAAAGCAGAGCCTGCCTTCCTGCAGCTAGCCGTCAGTCAATTAGTCACCAGGCAGGCAGTAGGCGCTTGTCTCCTGCCCAGAAACACACGCCCCTCCATTCTTTGGGCAATGACGGTGAGGTGATATCAGCGATAAAGCTGGCAACACTCGTACCAGAATTGCAATAATGTCACTCTAAAAACCCCTTGAGAGGAGGTTGTTTCCATCTGAAGTGGGTGGCGATATCAATGTATTTGATTTATCAATGAATGGGTGCAAAGTAGACACCGATAAGGCGGCAATGGTAACGACAACGACAACGACAACGATTTCACAAATTTCGAGTATCCCCATTGCCATTCCTAGGCCGCGGCCGAGTCAAGTGAAATCAAATCGAGTTACCTCGTATCAGGGGCGACAATGATATGGCAAATATAAAGCAACAGAATGGGAAAATCCATCATAAATAAATAATATGTACCGATAAGCAATACCCCAGGTAGTAGAGCACCCGAAATGTACGTCATATTCCCCGAAACGGATAATTGGCTAAGAGAGTCAGGTCTCATGGGCAGGGGGCCTTCCCACAGAGGGGGATCTCACATGGAGTAGCCAAAAATAGCCACTCCGATCTAAGAGTGAGCCACAGAGAAATAGAGATAGATAGAGAGAGATGGTCATTAAGCGTACAATGGCAGACAATTGGTCACCGTCCGCCGTTCCCGTCATCGGCCGAGTCGCACGGCGCTCATAAATCCTCATAGTTAATGACCCCGTCGCGCAGACAGTTAAAATCGCGCATAAAGCGCGCCGCCCGGCCGCACACACATATGCATGACTCACATGTGGCTAGAAAAAGGCTAAGAAGTAGATGAGAGGGGGAGATGGATGGGTGTTTAAAGGAGAGAGAAGTCCGCCTAGAAGTTTTGCAACAAGAAGAGAGCGGTAGGATAATACAACTGTAATCTTTCATGTCTCTCTTGAGTTGCTTTCTAGTTGAAGAAGGAGGCGAAAGGAGAAGCAACGTAAACAGTAGCTTTAAGGAGCTTTTAGAAGCTTTTTCCATTCTTTAGGTCACTTCGGAGTTATTCGGGAATGGGCAGACAAAAAAGTTTGATTTTTGATTTAATTTGTTTTAATTATGGCTCTAACTGATTGATCTCTTGCCATCCAAAAAAGCTGTTCCCAAGCTTAGTTTCCCACTCAATAGAAACCAGCTCTCTCTTCTAGTTAATTGATTGATCTCTCATCCGAGAGTGTTCTTCCCAAGTTTCGTTTGTGTAGTATGTTTATTGTTGATTTCGACAGCTTTAACGGAATCGAATCCCTGGTTACTCATTTGGGAATTAAGGAAAATTATGGACGGTTTGTTCGTTTGTTTGTTTTTGCTTTTGCATATTTGTAGGGTTTTTGGTTTGTTTACTGCCTAAGCGGAACTCGAAAGCTGTGCAAAAGCAATCCATGGGATTATCGGGAAACCGGGCTTAGGTAATGGTTGACTGACTGTCTGTCATATGTTTATGCGTCTGACTGTGCTCAGTACTGGATGGGGATTACTAATCAATGGCTAGCAAGCAAGCGGGCGACACTTATGAGTAAGCCCACTGTACACCGGGCGCCGCATAGTCCGGCGATGAGTGATCCCCAGTCGTGTCTCCATATTGTACCTCTCTCTGGCATGCCTATAATGGGGCAATGGACATTCATAGGGCTACTGTTGTGCCGCTGCTGTCTGACGATGCGTCGTCGTGACTCCATTTCGGGGCACGCTGATGCTGATTGCCGCCGTTCCGATGCGTAATGCCAACATTGGGTAGTCCCCACCCTCTATACCGCCTGCTGATGATTAAGTGCAGTAGGTCTATTATACCCTTTCCTAAGGGTATTTCAAATGCATAGCAAAGTCTACGGTATAACTGAATAATCAATCTGCAAAGGCATCTGCATCTTCGGTCCTCTTTTTCTTTGTTTTATTTTGTGGGCCGTTGGGCGGTGGTGCGTCATGGCTGATGCCTCAGAAGTGGGCCAAGTGGCAGACAAATGTCTGACAGACGGGATGCCTTACATCTCTCGCTCTGTCCCTGTCTTTCTCGAGACACAACTGAGATGATGATGAGATGACTATGTCTCTGTCTTGTTCTCATTCTCCCCATCCCAATCCCAATGTATCATTTCACTTTTGTTCGATGATTAAGTCCAGGGGTCACTCGGAGTGAGTAGTTGCTCCTCCTGCGCAACTCCTCTCTGAGTCATGGCCAGAAACGACAACAGAATCAGAATTGAAAACAGAGAAACTCAAACTGAAACATGGAACATGATACAATGTGAGTGTGAGTAAGTGAGTGTGTTTGTCCAGCAACAAGTAGTTTTTGTTCATGTTGAAATATTTAATTACTTTCGGAGACTGTTTATCATTAAGAATGCCCTCTTACTCATGCCCAAGTCTGAGTTCTCGTCTCCGTCGCCGATTCGGAGAACTTGTGCCGGAGTGCCGGATTTTGAGAGCGGCAGGTGCCAGGATACCCAAATGTCGATAAGGCAGCCTCATGAATCATCATCATCATCATCATACACACTCCACTCACGCACACATGTTTCCACGCTCAAACGGTGGCAGAGAGTAAGAGGGGGATGGACATATACAACTTGACCTTCAACTTGCCGAAGCTCGACTTTGACGTGTCGAGTCATACGGAAACAACAAAAGCTCGGCTCAGATCAGCCTGGCCTGGCCTGCACTTTGAAGTCGCCTTCAACTCACTCCAATGAGTGAGTGGAGTGTACTGGAGGGGCACATCTCTTGGGGTCTCTCCTCGAGTCTCGTGATTCATAAAGAGCCTGCGCAACAACAATATAAATGTTTCATAAACAAATTGCGCGCAAAAAACAAAAAATACCAAGAAAATAAACTGCGCGGGCGCAAATGTCTCAGCCAAAAGAAAGGGGGAGGCGGCAATGAGGGCGAGCGAGATGGGGGCACTGCGGAAGCGTGGGCGTGGGCACGGCCTCTGCTTGGGCCTGGGCCTGGGCGGACCCTGTAAAATGATTAAGTGTTTTATAATTTGTGCGCAATTCTTCTCTCCTCTGTCATCCGGCTCGCCCCGTCCCTAAACAATCCGTGCGCCCGGCACAACACCGAAACGCAAATTTCGAATTCCTGTGCGAAGATTTTTTCGGTTTATTTTGCTTGTTTCTGCACTTTATAAATAGCCAGCTGACGAATATTGAAATTATGTGTGCTCGGGGGGCCAACAAAAATGTCACCTCGAGGCCGGGGCCCGCACTGCTTCTTTTTTTTGGTTGTTGTAGTTGCCAACGGATTTTCGATTACTCATGAATGCCTCTTGCAGGATTGTTGGAGTGCGAGCGAGTACGGTATTTACAAGCATTGCTTCTGGTTGGGACCGTTTGGAGTTTACAATTAGTAAAGGGAACCAAATTACTCCAATTATTCGAACGAAAGCCCACTGTGCTCATGCAAACTTTTATCTAATCAACTGTCCCCGTCCCGGCCGTCTGTTATACTCCAACATACTCCAATACTTATTTACACATCTATGTATGTATGTTTGTATGTTTGTACATACATATGCACGTATGCTATCACTAAATGACTCGTTGAGGGGGCTCCATTCCAAGTTTACTTAGCTGGGCCAGTGTCTACGTATAGATTAGGTTAGTTTGCCAAAGAGGCCTCTGTTGGCTGATAAGTTGATGGCCCGATAACTTGGCCGCACAAATAATAGGTACAGTCAGAGTCTATACAGACCAGTTGGCGATAGGCCCCACTAGATAAGAATTTTTTTGCCTGCAAGGATGTTGAATAATCGAGAAAGTGCTAGGGAGAAAGGGAAACAAAACTTTTCGATAATGTTCCACGAATCCTTGGCGTGAGAACACCAAGTGCTGTTACCGTTCAATTTCCTGACAATTGAAGCATTGATTGCTTTCTAGGCCAAGTGGCCACTGGCTGCCTCTTTATCATTCATGTTAATGACATAGCATAATGACATAGCATAATGACATTAGCATTAGCATTGCTCGGCCGACCCGACAATACCCATACTGTCGTCGCGTCGGCCCTCGAACTCAGCCGTCGCCTAATGAGCCTCGGCTTTGGCGTTGGCTCTGCTAGCGTCGCTGCCAACGTTGAGCTCATTTCAAGCTTTGCTTCACATAGCGGGCCTTCCTCTGTCCACCCCTCCCCTCCTACTCTACTTCTATTCCAATCCCCTTTCCATAAAAGTGTGCAGCACACCAAGTGCTGTTATAATGAATGGAGGAGACGGACAATAAGAAATCATAAGTTGTACGAACAATCATAAACAGAAAAAAACGACATAAAATATAATAATAATAATAAGCATAAGGTGACGACGGCAGGCCAAAAAACGAATGCGCAAAAGCCACCAGCAAACACGGCGCAGCAGCAGCGACGGCAACGGCGACAGCGGCAGAACTGAAATCATGACTCATGCACTCAGTACAGTATATATTCTCCTCTTCTTCTGTTACTTCGTGCCTGAGTACTAATGTGTGTTTGGTTGGGCAGTGTGAGTGCGAGCGAGTGTGAGAAAGAGGGAGAAGGGGCATTTATAAAAATAATACTTGAGCATGTTTAACAGGGTGAGGTGAGGAGTTGAGGTGGTGTATGTGGGTGGTGGGTGGTTGGACGGCGAAGCGGGAAATGGATACCGGGGGGGATGCTAACAGCAAGCATTATGACTGATCCAGACAGCAACAACAAAGAAGAGGATGAGAGCAGGAGCTGTCTACAGCAGCAACAACAAAAGAAATGAAGTGAAGAGAGCGAAGCAGCAGCAGCAGCTGTTGCTGCTCACGCACCTGACATCCGCACCAGCAACGAGAACAGTCGAGGCCACGCACAAGGATAACCCAAAAGCGAAACGATGACGATGATGACTCATAAACAGGAACAGAAATGTTTATAAAAATAGAACATATGCCAAAGAGCAGAGGCCAGAGGAGAGGCCAAACACGATGGCGGGCAGCTGACTGGCGGGGGTGAAGTGCCGTTTTGGCGGCGCAATAAATAGCAACAATAAGACGAAAGAAAAATCGATGCGGATGGGTGAATACTACACAAGGAGCGTGTGCCCCGAGACGCTGCCACTGCCTCTGCCTCTCTCTCTCTCACTCTCTTTGTATGTTTGTATGGCGGCTGTTCCACATTGCATTGTGAACGAGCGACGATGAGTCATGCGATGTCGGCACAGTGGTGGCCAAAAATACGTTTACAGTTCGGCCCCGAAAACCAAAGACAAGCGGCAACAGAAAGGACAACCCTTATCAGAAAGGACGTTTGCGGTTGGCTATCCTGTATGTTGTTGTTTTTGTTGCTGGTAATCACCATAAAATTTCCATTATCCAAGAAAATCTCTGCTCTCCCATTATGCAAAGGCAAAGTAAAAGCAAAGCCCAAGAAAGTTCAAACGCAGGAGGGGGCAGCAACGTCATAGCAGCCGAAGCCCGAAGTCGGAACACAGTAACGGCAATGGGCAACGACACAACTACGACGACAACGTTGCCGCCGCCATGCTGTCTGCCAACGCCAACACGCAACAGCAACAACAATGCGACGATGCCAACGACGAAGGAGAGCAAAGGAAGGCAACACGAATGCCATGGAAAAGTGAAGGAAAAGGAGCATTGGTCGTCTCGTCTCAGGTCTGCTCTGCTTCTTGCCCACACCGTAATTAGGCATGGACACACATACGCCATGATTTCTATGCAGATTTGTGTGTGTGTGCACGCGTGTAGGGGCATTGTAAAAGTGGGGTAGCTCCGATCCGAAAAGGGTTTCAATGCCATTTTGCAATGACAACTAAACAGACTATTCTACTATTCAGCAAAGCAACAATAATTGCCTCTGTTCAAGAGTTGGGGGTCGGTCGCCATCAATCAGTCGTAGTAGCCGCCACCGCCCACGCTTGTTTTAAATAAAATATTTGCACTGCTTAAATCAGAGACACAATATAACATCTATAAGAACTACAAAGCTCGTGCTCGCACGTGCCGAGACATTAGCTGGTCAAACAATAAGAACAACAAAAATACAATATAAAAATACGTTGATGAACAACTTTAGCCAGAGAAAATGGAAATGGAAAAATGCGATTGACGTCAGCAGTATATTCCATGGCTAAATCGCTCTGCCCCTGCTCTTCTCTCTATATCTGTTTCTTTTCTCTTCCATCTCTTTCTGAAGACATTGTGTGTATTATTATTATTTTCATTTAAAATTAACAAAAGTACATATATGTATGCATGTACGGATGGAAATTTGCTGAAAGCAGCACAAAACACACAAACAATACAGACACACACACAGAAAAAGTCAATAACGAATTTTCCACAGGCCAAAAAGAAAAGGGAAGTGGAAGCCAGACTAAGCCGTTATGCAAAAAACTACAAATAAGCCCTCCCCAACCTCTGCGAGACTCTGGGGGCCCATCGAAATGAGCCAAGCAGGCCCGCAAGGCATCCAATAACAAGTCACGTTTGGCAATCGCCAATCGCAAATCGCCGTAGATGATGACTAAGCGTAACTCGGTATTCTTAGACGATTTTTTGGAGCACCGATTTTTCAGAGAGTCGTGTGCTTAAAACGAAAACAAGATAGAATACTCTTGAAATAATATTGCCCTAATCTAGAGCTAATATTTGAGCTCTGTATGTATATCGTTTAGCCATAATCTAATCTGATTTGATATTTTGCACCGAATCGTATATGATTTGCAACAAAATAACACTTACCAATGAAATCGTAGGCCTCCTGGAAGTATTGCTTGATATTCTGATGGGGCGTATCGCTGGCAGGTATTTGCATATACTTGAGGCCCTGCAGATGACTCTCGCTGGGACTTTGGCAGGTAACGTTTAGCACACAGTTGGCGCCCACGCTGCTCGGATCTACGGCGTCGCGGCCATTGCCCAGCAATAGATGTGGGAAGACTGGCGAGGCGGGATGTGTTTCAATGTCTGAAAGAGAGATGGAGATAAAGAAAGAGGGGGGAAGAGAGAGAGAGAGACAGAACAGGGATCATTAGTTTTTATTAGTACATAATGGAAAAGTTCTTCAATTCGAAATTCTCGATTGGGGGTATACAAAGTTTTCATTGTTTGGCTGGGGCTAATTGTCTGTGGGGTTCTCTCTGGTTCGGGATGCGATAGGATAGATAGGGTAGCGCTATGCTTGCTGCTCTATGGAAGTTTGCCAATTTGCGATGTCATGCAACAAAAGAGCCACACCATACACACACACACCCAGAAATGATCATCAGTGATCATTGAGCTGTACATGATAATGACGTTGATGATGGTCTGCCCCGACATGGCCTGGCCCTGTTTTGTGTATCTATTGTTGTGCGATTCAGTTTTGTATATAACGTCTAAATTTTCTACAACAAATTGTTTATTTTTCTTCTCCTTCATCCGTCTGTTTCGATTTGTTTTGTTTCGTTTCGTCTGCTGGTTGATGTTGCATGAGTCACCGTGCCACACAGGCACCGTCCCAGTCCCAGTCCAAGTCCCCACCCCCGTCCTATTTCCCATACCCCATTCCCAGGCACATTTCAGTTCGGTTCAGTTTTATTGGCAGCTCTTTGCCTGTGGGCGAAACAGGAGGAGGGAGTTGAGAAGGAGGGGTGGGTTGCCGTTTGACGTTGCGGCAGTCGTCGTCGAGTTCGTAGCACTTTCAATGAGGCGCACAATTGTTTTTATACCCTAGCTGCAGGCATTACAACTTTTCCCAGAAGATTGCCATGCCTGAGAAGAAGGCAATTGTGACTCGCCCGATGCTGAAGGAAGTCATGTCCCCGTCAATTTTTTCTCAGAAAAACTAGTTTTCCGCTTTATCGATATGTATCTCGAGGCTTAAGCTTTAGACAATTAATTAGTGTTAACAGGAAGTAGTAAAATAGGGAAAAGTGTACTTTATTTCTGTTCACTCTGTTCTCTAAAGAGTATTTCGGCCTTCGGTCTGCTATCTTCCATCGCGTCTATAATTGTACACTGTCCAACTAGTGTATCTGTAGGCCCAGAGCCAGGCCAGCATATGCCCTGCGGTTTTGCCTATTATGTACTCTGCCCCCTGCGATACCTCCACACCCCGGGCACCAACCAGCTAATTCATCGATTATTTGTCATACGCTCGCGTGTTAATTGATAGCAGCACCGAGGAGTCATGGCAACCCATGGCCGCCTTTTTCGGGTGCCTGCACTTTGTGGGTCACACGGAAATCACATGCATTAGTCATCGCCTCGAGAACACACGGTGCAGGACGGGGGAAAACTTTAGCACGTAAAGATGATTGTCATGGCATTTACGCCAGCGCCACCGCACCACTGATTACTCGTAGTAAAGCCATTGCGTACATAGTCCAAATGCAATTAACAGATTTCATAAATATTTTCCCAGTGACTCAATCGTAAACACAAATTGTAAATGCATGACAACAAAATCGCGAAAAGTCAAGTTTAGGAACAGCGGCAGGGTGCGAGGAGGCGAAAGGGTGCGCTATACTCATTACAGTTGTGCGTAAGCACTCATTCTCTCTCTCTCCCTCTGTCACTATGCGAGAAACAAGGAAACAACAGTGTGATGCGATCACAAGCCTGTCAGGTGAGAAAGAAGGAGAGAAAGAGGCAGACACACACAAGCGGACTACCCCCACCCAACCCTGGTCAAACGCAGAACCAGACCCGGAGCAGGGTAAATGAGTAATGTCCGAGAGTTTGACATTGAAAATTTCACTGTTGTGAATATTGTTTTGCATGTGTTTTACTGCTTGCATACTTCTCATATACTACATATGTACAAATGTATGTACGAGCGATTTCATAACGTGCAAAAATAAAAGGTAACGCGAATAACAGATGCCAAGGGAGAGTAGAGTGAGAGAGCCCGCGTTTTGTCATGTTTATCTCACAGCACGTGCCAAAACAAAAACAAAATTGTTTCGTTTTTTTTATGTTAAGCAACGCTTAGCGAGAGCAACAGAGTGCGGACAAAGAGTCGGTGGGTAAGGGGGAATGGCGGAAAGATTGTATGACAGTTTCAGACAATTTATCGCCATGTTGATAGATAGCAGCTGCTGGGAAGGGAGCCGGGGGATGGGTGATAGTGATAGGAAGAGAGATCAAGTCTAAGCTTTGGCCGAGTAGGAAATAAAAAGCAATGAAAAGCACAAATGCGCTATTGCACTGCATGCAAATATGCAAGTAAATAAGAACCGAGAGAGATTGAGCAATCAGTTCCGCTCTTGATAGAAAAGTGAGCCAGAGCTGGTTCACTGCGGGTTCATTTCGGAGACAGTTTCCGCTACTTACCATAGACCGCTGGGCTGGAGCAGCTGCGCATCAGTGGCGGTGTCCGTCCGCCGCCATTCATTGCCGTGGACGATGACGTCGTCGATGTCACTTGCTGTTGCTCGTCACATGCCAGATTCTCCCTGGACCGCTTGTTGGGATAGTCCTTCTGATTAGCTGCAAGAGAGAAAAGATTGCAGATTTACAAAATGTTTATTGTCGGTTGTTTCAGTAATTTGCTTAATTTTATACCAAATGATGTCAGCATTTAGGGGATAGCGCGAAAAACTTGTCGCGCCAAGTCCCAGTCGGAGTCGAATAAACCGCAGAGTATTTTGACTGCTTGCTCACTGCTTGCCAGCACTGACGTAAGACACTTATTTCGGCAGCTCGGAGTGTGCTTGCTTGATTAGCGTCGAATGCAGAGACCCCAACTTTTCCAATTTCGCTTATCGGCGTGAATGGACAGAAACAGAAACGGAATTTGAGAACGCATTGCCTATCTTCCGCTCTATTCGAGAGAGCTCTGGAAGGGAGGGTTGGCGTGGCAGACTTTATCAGCTGTATTTTGCTGGCGGAGCATAGACATTTTGTCTTTTTATGCTGGCTGCTCGTTCTACAACTATTACTATTGAGGCACAAAATTGCTGTTATCAGCCCAGGCGACCTCAAAAGCCAAAATAGCTTGAAAAAAACAACAATATTTTCACTGCGGGCAGCAGGAAATGTTGTGTTGGCTGGCACTGTAGTTGTGGTTGTTGTTTGCGGCTAGTAAAACAAGTAAAATTGCATGCCAATGCACTGCACACACACACACACGCAACCACTAAAACACGCGCCCAGAGGCGGCTGGTATACGAAAGAGGGGCTTAGCCAGAACCTACCGTTTAATTGATATTTTTTTAAATTAGATTACTAAATTGAGCTACGTTCCCAAAATTCGTATTAAACCCCCCATGACACCCTTTTGGGTTTGCCGCCACTGCACACACATATTCAACTCTCCCTCTATACCTATCTTGGTATGTCTTCCTCTCGCGCTGGGCTCCACAAACTTCGTTTCAAAGTTGTTGCTGAGGCTGTTGCTGTTTTCTCATTCTCCTGCTTCTTTTTCCTCTTCTTCGCCTGCTGCTGCGCTGTTGTTACTGTTGTTGCTGTTGTTGTGCCGCTGAATTCGTACTCGAAAGGTCGTTTCAAAGCGGGTTTTCTGTCGCCGCGGCCAGAGCGTTGCCAGGCCGACGCAGAAACCTGCTTTGCTTTACATTTTTTTGTATTTGTATTTCTTTTTTTTAACCAGCCCAGCCAGCCCAGAGCCAGAGTTAAAAGCCAGCGAGCGAAACGCTTCTTTTGCTTTTATTTTTGAGAGACACGCGAATTGTGAGTCACGTATGAAGTAGAAACCGACTCTCGACAGTCGCTTTTTTTTTTGCTTTCTGAAATGGAGAAGGCAGCACTGACGCTTACGAGGGTCCCCTCCACACCTACTACCCATCTACACCCCCCTGTCCATCGTCTAACCGTCGACACAGTCAAGCGCAAAGTAAACAGCGGTAAAATGCTTAAGAGATTAGTCTCTCTTTCTCCCTCCCTCTCTCTCACGCTATCCTATTCAGATTGGTTCAAGTGTAATCTTAATATAAATGATATTGTACTTGTGCTCGTTTTTTACTTACCACCAATGCGATTGTTGTTGTTGGTGTTTTGGATTGGCATAAATAACAGAAGACACGGCGCTTCTCGCTTTATCCGCATTTTCATTTCACTTTTATGACTCACGCTGTTGCTGTCTCCGTCGCACTCGCAGCAGTTGCGTGTTGTTGACGTTGCCGTAGTGTTGTTGCTGCTGCTGCTGACGCTCTTGTTGTTGTTGTTGGTGCTGTTCGTTGCTCGATTCACACACATGCAGGCACACACACAAAACACTCACGTAAAACTGTTTTAAATTTAATATTTATTCCCAGCTCTTTGGTACTATATAATCTGTTATTATTGGTGGGGTGCGTATTGGGTATTAGATAATCCCAGGCGGAGGAGACACTTGTTGAGTGAGTGGCAGCCACTTCCCGTTAGTTAGTTATGCTGTGTTGCAACTCGACTTGTATTTCCACTTGTAGCGCGCTGTCTCAGGCCTATTCACGCGCGCACATTTGTCTCATTAACCAAAGTTGTTGTTGTTGTTTTTATTCTTGCTGGGTTTGATTGGACAATTACGGGCGGGTTTTTGCTTTGTTTTTTTTTTGTTGATTGCTGGATATGATGGGATGCTCTTTCACTAGTTACAGAACCAGGCAATCCCAAATTATATCAAGTTCTCTCCACCGACAAACGACACACGTTCGTTCGTTTCAACGTCCAAAACTCGATTTAACGGTAGAAATATAGATTACGGATTCTGTCGACGGCGACGCGTGTAGTGTGAATGAACACAATGGGACCGTGCGCTAATTGATTAAACATACCACACGACCCTCAAAAATATACCAAAATATACCATTTCATTTTAAAATTGTAACTTTAATATACCGTCAATATATTGTTTGTAGAAAAGATTTGAAAATCACCCAGAGAGTTTGAATTCCTCGGCATTTGTGCAAAGCCGTTTTCCTTGCATAGAGACACAAGGATAGTGTTGGTTAAGCATTAACATTAGCATTTAAGTTGACTTCTTCCTATTGGATGTTAGCGCGCCAGATACTTTGAATTCGATACCGAAAATAAATACTTTAAATAATAAATACCTTAAACACCGATTTTACGACCTTATGTGTCTTTTCAACTTTCAACCAATGAGCTAATTCCAAACAAATTCAAAAAGTAAATCAAGTCCAATTACTCAGCATTTCCTCTACTTCTCTACTCAGTTTTGCGTTTCAAATATGAGCAGAGTAAGATCATTCACAATTTCTTACTCTAACAGTGTGACCTGGAATAAGCCGCACGACCCTCAAAATACCGAAACACACCTTTTCAATTGTGAATATGTATAACGTAAACATAACAAATTTGAATATTTACCTTCGAATACATACCCTGCGAAATTTGGATTTAAAAAACTAAGGAACAGACTAAACAAATTATATCCTGGGTGCTAAGGGCTGAGCTTAAATTGGTTGAGTGTACCTTAAAAAAGACAGACCTGTTCTAGTCAATTTGCGTATCAAAACTTGAATTTACATTGTTTCGAAGCTTTCCATATTGAAATATTGTCATACGCTGAATTTTTCTTGGATTGTTTACGTCATAAAGTTCAAACTTAAAACGAAAGATCATGTGATTTTAAATATAGACAGAGATCGATGGAGCTACAAAGAAAAATTTCAAATAACAAGTTCAGCGATGTATTGCGGTGCGTTTGTTTGATCGCTTTTCTATTTTCTCCTTGCAAATTCTGAGCTGAGGCACACTCTGTGGTTCCTGATTGCCTTCGCGAGGATCAAGCAGCAAATACATCTGATGGAGCTGGGATCTCATTGGTTCGCCCCTTGACTTTACACAGCCTTGACTATGCCTGAGTTATCAGCAAGCTGTCGGTTCCGCTGGATAAGCCTAATCTGCTCTCGACGCACTGCGACCGAGTCTGTGCTCTAGGAGCAACCACAAGGTTGCACACCTAATACCAAAAAGGACATCAACATAATGACCAAAATATACAGAGATAATTAGGTGCTCCAAGCCTTTGTTTATTTAGTCGGTAAACAAAGACCGGTCATAATTGCGACTAGGTAATTAAGCTGAAAAAAATCCCTATCAAAATAATTTCATATTCAGTTATCTTGACAAGGGCCATGGCAGCAATGATCATATTGTATACAAATGACTACATAGGTGCTGATAAACAATACGCATATGTAGGAACATCCATTGACAGGCATCTAACATACTCCACGAGTAATGGGTATGGCAGAATTCTCTCACTTCCTCACTCACACACAAGCATATGTTGGTGCAGAGGCAGAAAAAACACACAATATCAATAGGCAAATTAGCGTTTATCAGAAGAAGACAACGACAAAAACAACAATGCTCCTTGTGTGTGGTGTGCCGTGGTTTTGTTTACAAAAATCTTCTTCCCCAAAGGAGAGCGAGCGCCGGCTCACGGTCACACACAGTGAGATAGAGCCCACAGAGAGAGCGAGAGCAGGTGGCGACTCGAGAGCTTTTGGGGGAGCAGCGCGCGTGAGTTGTAGAAATCATAGGCTGCGCATTCGCGTTTTTAACGTCGCCGCGTTGACTGTTTCGCCTTATTGCGGTTTCCTTATTTTATTTCATTTGTGTGAAACGTTGAATTAAGTTTAAATTAGTTTACAGTGCCTTTGTACGCTTTCGCTGGCTGTTGCTACTGTTTGCTGCCAGTGTGACGACACAGAAAACTCACAACATCAAAGAAAGTACAGTGAAGTGAAGTGTCAGTGCAGATTGAACCGTTACAATTCTGACACTTGCCGACTGAGAAAGAGAGTGCATGACAGAGAGATAGAGAGAAACAAACCAAACAAAATTACAGTTTGAATTTTATAAATAGTAACTTTTAAAAATAGCTTAATGCATAAACAAATTATGACATATCGAAAGACTGTGTTATTAAAGTATTAGGTGTTTTTCTCGTTGACTTTTGGTTTTGGCTAATTCCGGAACCCTTGTTGTCGCTACTGCTGCTTCTGAGGTAAGGTTTCGGTTTGCTGCATGGTGCTAATGTTTATAAATTTGCGCGCGTTTTCGGATATGGCAAGACAGCTGTTTCAATACCACACCATAAATATCTATTCCGATCAGGTCTCCTAAGATTGTTTGCTATTATCGTTTGGCAAGAAGGTAAAGATGCTCTGGCAACTCCTGTGACTGCTGCCTGTCATAGGTAGTATCGCCAGCAACACCTGATCTGCTTGAACTCTTATACATATACACTTAGAACGCATATTATACGCTCCCCCTGTGCCGTAACGTAACCACGAGATCACCAAGTTTCAGTTGTTGACGTTCTTGGCGGTTTTTGAGGTTAACAGCATTTTGAGGCGGCTTTGTTTCGACCCGAACCGATCCGAGCCGAACTCCAACAAAAGCAACAACTATTGAGTTGTCTTGGCCATGTAGAGAGGCCTAGACGGCTTAAAAACAATTAATAGCTACTATTTTGTCACTCGGTGACTTTTATGCCAAAATATTTGCCCAAGCTGTTGGCATTAGCGAATAATACAAATTGCTAAAGCACGCGCAATCTCTCGCTTACATTTTTCCGCCTCTCCACCGAATCCTACCCCTTATAAGTGGTGGGTAATTTGTTCTGGCCAGAGCCTGTCCCGTCATGTTGTGTTCTCCAATAATAATATGAGTGTAGTGTACGATGGATTGGTGTTTGTCCGTATGCTAATTAGTTTCATCATATCTCAAGGGGTGGGTCTGATACGGGACGAAGTCCCGTAATTGACAGTTTGATAAGCACAATATTGGATTCGGTCCTCATCGATCTGCTTGGAATTGTTTTGGGGCGGAGGAGACACACAAACGCGCACGTATGTATGTACGTATGGTAGCAATCAGAGTGTTTGTTTATATTTTACTCAATCACTCACTCTCTCCCTCTACTCTTCCGTAAATAACAAATGCATCTGTTCTGCGTACCGCCAATTGCTGCCAAACTGTCAACACTTTGATGGACATATTTCAGACAGTTTGGCAAGCGCCCGCCAGTATGAAGTGCTAAATATAAATCAGTTCTGTTCTAGCTATAGAACCGTATCCCAATCCCCAGTCCTCCTACTCTGCCGCATCAAAAGCAAATTAGGCGAACAGACGAGAAGGGTTGACATGTCCAAAAATAATCAAAGATTTGGCAGGAACAACGTCATTATACCTGGCTGGGCACCTGATGAGATGGAGATGGGGGGAATAGGTCTCGTGTCGCACGTGCTTGTGTGGCTCTGCAACTGTAAGACTTCTATTTATATTTTGCTGTTCATGCGTACAGAATTTACCCTCACCTTCGGTGTGCGCCGTCAATGCAAAACATTCAGTTTTTCTTGAGTTTATTTGGGATTCTTTTCCCGCTTCCGCTTCCCACATGGTAAAAGAAAAACTACATACAATCAAAAACAAATCTTGATATCATTATTTTCCCAAAAAATGTGTGTTCGTGTGGGTGGGTGTTTGTAGTTATTCTGTAATTTCTGTGGAAAACATTTGTTCGTTTATTTACCAACGGCGGGCAGAGTATGCTTTTCTGTTGGATTCTTCCTTTTCGGTCTGCCATGACATTTGTATTTCCCAATTTCCCCAAGATCTTAATGCATTATTCGCCCCGCTGCTGGCACTCACGTTTCTTCAAAGAGGAGACGAAGACATTGAAGACGCAGCCCATTAATTGGATTACAATTCTCTGCATTTTCCCTTTGTGGCTGTTGTTGCTGTTATTTTGCACGTTGCTCTCTCTCTCTCTCTCTCTCTCTCTCTCTCTCTCTACTACTCTTCTTTCTCTTCTTTGCTATTAGTCATACATGTACATACATATAAACATGTGTGCGAGGGGGGGTCAGGCTCTTCTACTTGTTGCGTAGCGATTAAGCACTGGCTAAACGCGACAGCAGGTGATTTGAAAAGCATCGAAAAACGGTACATCATTTACATGTATAGATCCACTGTTCCAAAAAGGATATTTATCTGACCTTATCTTTAACATCTTACAATACAAGAGGTATAACCCTTCTCCTCTGTTTCACCTCTGTTGACACCTGCTGCAAATCAGCACCTATCTTGTTAAGAAAGTGCTTAACTTTGCATATCTCTCCATTATGCACACCACCTCCCCTCTCCATTGCACAATCTTTCTCCTTTAATGACGGCCACAGTGCGACGTGGGGGAATTTCGTCTTCATATTGTAACCGTATATCCGTATGGTATGTATGAGAATGTGTGCAATAAAATCGTACACATTCACATATGTATGTACCTATACGTATATGTAGACGTATGCCAAATTACATTTTACTGTAGATTTGTGCCATTTTGTTCTTTTACAATGTTTTTTTTTGTTTTCGCACTGCAAAAGTTTCCACTCTGACGTTCACCGTTAAACTCTGCGCGCGCCATTTAAATATTTGAGCTGGAGATTAGCGAAATGGGATTGCTTTTTTGTGTAATTGTTAATTGGAATGCCGACTCTTTATTTATTCTTCTATCAGTCTAGGCCGTTCCGTTGGCATAGAATATGGTGCGGTGTGGAATAAATTGAATAGGCAGTCATAAAATGTGGCTTATATAGATAAAGTTGCTAAAAACAAAACGCTGCTGCAGACAAGACACACCTCTCGTTCAGGTTCTGGGCAAAACTTTAATTTATGAAGCACGCAGACGGCGAAATTGAATTCAACCCGAAAACAGATGTTTTGTTCTCTTTCGCACAAAACATACCGTACCCGTAATTTCTAAGTTAAACAATTTGCGCAATTCATTTGTTTGAGAGACCTCAAGAGACCCACCCCACCACAATCACCCAGCGAGTGGGGATCTCGAGATGAGATGTGCTGGACAGGTGCTAATTGCCTGACAAATTCGAAAACACGCAGCCCGCTCATGTGCCACGCCACCGGCTCGCCGACAAGAGTCTTGGGCAAATATGCATTATACAATCTGTGTATGCAGCTGAGCAGTGAGAAACATGTTAATAGATTCGATCATTCAATTTATTTACAGCATCTCGGGGGTATCCGATACTTGAACGAAAATGGGCCGATGGGGCCGGCAGAGTCCGGTGCTGGAGCCGCCGGATCCACAACCACAGGCACAGCCTCCACCCGCCATCCCGCCGCGCACCTTTATGAGGCAGTCGAGCATCACAAAGATTGGGAATATGCTGAACACGGCCATCAACATAAATGGAGCCAAGAAGCCGCAAAGTAAGTTTACGATTTTAAATATTCCCCCACAAATCTTAACAGCATTCATTCCATATGCGTTAACAGACTCATTTTTGTGTTTGCAAACATTCATCATTGGCCATTTTCCCACACTGAACCGCCGCCACACCGTTCGTTTATGGTAGCCTGGAACTCTAATTCGAAGATTGCTCCGGAGCTATCGATATTTTTCAAACAGTCGTCGAAACTAAGAAAGTAAAGCCAAATCAGTTACATCTTCAGTTATATGTACTCCATTGATATAACCCACGGAAATGTTTTGGTTAGTAAGAAAATATATATATATATATCGATGTACTGGTATCAATATATACATATTTAGCATACACAGGTTAGGGGCATTCTGATACTCTTTGGGAAAATAGGGTATCGGAACTACCATACGCATGCTTTTCAAATATCCGTTGAGGATTCTCTCTTCTCCGTGCTCCTCACTTCTTTCTTCTTCACTCTCTGTTGTTATTCCATCCTCACTCACGTTGTATGAGGCAGCAAAATGCTCCGAAAAGTAATCAGCATTGTTCCCCAACATGGGCACGGAATGATCATCACTATGATACCTTTGGGAAAATGGATATCCTTGATTTAGTAAAGTTTAAACATCTTTAGCTCCAATAAATGCAAAAACATGTCAATCTGTGTTGGTGAGCCTTCTTAACGAAATTGTTCAGATTATATATACTGAGAATGTATCTAGTCTAGATACTATCTGGATAGTACATATATACATAGAAAACATGTGAAAAGGTTAAAAGCATTATTAATGTTTAAAAGGAGCTGGTAAAAGGGAATTGTGATACCTATTATTGGAAAAAGGGTACACAAGTGCCCATACTATCGGTTGGCCAGCAATTGTCAAGCGACGTAAAATCCCATTCCCACCAACGAAACTTTGAATGCTATTTTTTTGGTTGATAATAATAAAGACAAGTCATGAAAACCAGACAATCTTGTGGAAAAATGAATGATGATTCGAATAAAACTACACTTTTTAAACTGAGAGTCCTAACTAGTTAGTAATGTTAAAGAGAAGATCAAAGTCGAGGAAAATGATTTAAGATTTACGGTATATTTACAGTATGTTTTGAAAATGAAAGTATATATTTCGGTATATTTCCGAGGGTCTGTCAGTATATTTTATCGAAAATTCCGCGGTCACACTGGTCACCCTGCTAGGGAACTAAAGTGCGAAATTTGCAACAAAATTTTTTACTTCCATTTTTGCGTTGAATTTATCGTAATCTATTAGTCATATATTAAGCTAGGGTTATAAACAGTGCTCCAGTTTTGAATCGGCAATCCAATTGCGTTATTTCAGCCGTGTACATAGTCTAAAAGTGCGTAAACGTAAATAGAAGCCGCTTTGCAAAAAATCCACTCATTACGACGCAACGACGAAGCAGTGCAGCAAAAGAGGCGGCAAAAAGCGGAAGAAGAAGCATGAGGACCAGCGGCCGCAGCACAGAATCTCGCTTCAGCCACAAGCTTTGCCATTTTTGATTTTGATTTGATTGTTCGCCCAGACGCGCCCGGCCCCCGGACGGACGGACGGTGTGATAGTGTCTTTGTGCCGAATCGCTGCGTGTTAGCCAAAATAAATAAAGTGAAATGCATTAAAATCGAATCGAATATTGATTGTGTGTGTCGCGTCCGCTAAACAAAGTATCAGTCACGCGGTTTTTGGACCAGAAAGCCAGTCAAATGCATAAGCCACTGCAGCTGTGAGAAAGTGCTCTGAGGCCTGGAATCAGAATATATATATATATACGTATACATGTACCTATGCACGCTTTGAAGGTTAGATTTTATATATATTTGTTCGGTCGGGTGAAGAAAACGCGATAAAACAAAGGCACAAAACGAGCGACGCAAAAACGCGAATGTCTGTGCTGTGCTGCCTACTGCGGATATAGTGTGTTTGTGTGTGTGTGTATGTGTTTGTTTTGGCAAATGCAATAAATAAAAAGTAATCTTAATTATTAAGCAATTATTCCGTGTATAATTATCGCGCTTACAATGCCACGGTTTATTAGAACAGCGGGAGAACGAGGCGGCAGTGTGAAGTAATTTTTGTGCTCATCTCACAACCACCGGCTGCACTCCTACTCTCTCGCTCGCTCGCACACACACACATTCACACGCGCAAAAAACGCACGTTATACTGCTGCCCCTTCCGCTGCTTATGCTGCGTCGTCGTCTTCGTAGTTGTGTTCGTCGTCATACAAAAGAAAAATTCCCCTACTTTGCAGTTTCTTCCCCACATGTCGTCGTCTCTACGTGCTTAAGTTGTGTGTTAAAAGCAACCACAAATATATGCATTGATATAAACCAAAGTATAATCAAAGAATACCCCAACGGAGAAGCAAAAAACAAAAGGAAACTGCGAAGGAAGCAAAGTCAACGAGCGCTTAACGTCCTCTTCTTTTCATTTGTTCGTCGGCGTTTTTTTTTGTTGTACATGCAGTGTTAGAAAGCTCCTGTGGCGACAGCGAAAAGAAACCGCGCTTAACTCCTCCACAAAACACAAAAACGGCAACACAACAACAACACACATACACGCACAGTTGAGAGAGCGGTTTCAGGCCAAAGAGAGTACGAATAAGACAGCGCGAGCGCGGCTCCTTGGCCTTCTTTCTGCTAGTGTGTGGTTGTTGTTGCTGCTGCTGCTTGTGCCGCCGCCGTCGCTGCTTTATCGACGCAAACTGTTCAACTGTCATGGCCGGTAAGTGAATTCATCCTCTCGCTCTCCCGCCCGCCTTAATGGGGCTGCCAACTGTCGTTGTTTCTGTGTGCGTCGGTGTGTTCTCGCGTTTCATTTTTATTTTGGCATTAAATTTGCAACAGCACATAAACAAATTCTCCTTCCCATACCCCGTGAAGTAAACAAACTGGTCAAATGCGTTCCGTCGAGCTAAAAACAACTTTTCCCTATCGACTAGCATTGATCTTTGCACTTGAGCGAAATGCCGCTAGCTACGTGAGCGGAATACACGCAATTGACAGGCCTGCCCTGCCCTGCCCTGCCCTGAACACCTCCTTCCCGGTTTCGGACCCACGCTTCCCCTCCCCATTCAATTTTCAAACAAATGCTCGCCCCCGCCCGACAATTGCAAGTCGTTAAGGAAAAGCAGTCGTAAGGCACACTTGTTTACCCTTCCAGAGAGGGGTGATGTGATGTTATCTGTCTGTCGCTTTCTTAAATATGCTTCAACATCTCATGACCAGATCGAACTAATAAATAGGGGTGAAAGGCATCGTTTTCAAAATGTCTGAGTATATAAAATTCGGTGGCCATTTTATTATTTCCTTCCTTGATCGAAGTCAAAGAAATACTTCTGGCGGACAGGCTTACTTTTTGGTTCGGTTCACAGAGAAATACATATACAACGTACATATAAGTGAGCGTGGACCCCACGCTTCCCTGAGGCACAGACACAAAACTACTATAATTAAATAACAAACAATTGCACAAGCATTGAGAATGCGGCGTACAAATGAGGTGGGTCAATAGATGGTGAGTGCTCGGATCTGGATCGTGTTTTGCCTTGTGTAAATTGAGCTAAAGTCAACGATGTCGTTGCTGTTGCTGTTGCCGTTGCCGCAATGGACCAAAGACAGCCAACCTCCCCCAACCGTGTATCCCCTTCAGCCATATTCTCTCTAAATTTTTGCCCAGACGTGACGTCGCAGAGCTCTCCGTTTGTGTCCATATCTGGATGTGGATGGTGGATGTGGATGCGGTGCATGTGATGTATGCAAAATTATTTTGCCAATTTCATATGCTGCCGTATCTGTTTTTGCTGTTCGTGTTGTTGTTCTTGTTATTTCCTTTTGGATGTGCGAAGCTCGTTTTGTCTAAATAATGTATCTGCAAGATACGCACAAGTAGCCAGCGACGACTCGGACTGGGGTGTCATGTAAATAGTTAGTAAAACATTGTCACTAAGGGATACTACACTACACAAGTTTTCGATGTTTCATTCATATCAGGGGGCCAGACGAGGCAGGGAAGCGAACAGCCAAAGATAAGAAAATGAGAGGGCAACGGAGCGCAACAACGGAACGGTAAGGTGACAGATTGATGTGTACCTTAGATTAGATTGGATATGGTAATTGGCAGGGCGATGGTGGGGAAATGGTGGGAAAGGGTGGACAACCAGGAAACTATTTTCTTGTTCTGTTCTCAATTTGTAATATTATGTTTGTAAATTTGTACTCCTCTAAAAAGCCACATGATGCGCAAAACATTATATTTAATGATGTTATGTTGTTTGTTGCTTCGTTTCAGTCTATTCGATTTACTAGAAGGATGCTTGGGGTAGTTATTGAATGTATGTTTAAAGATGAAGGGTGGTCGGGTAGGGCTGGTCTTCAGAAAAGGAAAATAAACTGTCTTAAAGGAGTATTTCGAAGTTAAAACTTAACTGGAGTAGCTCTAGCTCGAGAGACAACCAGGGAAGTGTAAAAAAACCGCATTCATTGCTTGCGCATACCCAGCTAAATGCGTATTTGACTAGAATTTCGCTGATTAGGATTTTTGTTGATATTTTCTTATATTGCTTTCAAATTTAAGAATACAAGTCAAAATTTGTGCCGAGACAACTCTAATAATTTAAATTGAATAATTTTGAATACATTTTCACCAAGGCAGCTGTCTGCACTGCTTGAATGTCGTAATGTAATGGAATGTAAGCAGTTCCTAATGTTCCAGCTGCTTTTCTTTTCTCCTCTGTTTGTCCCTTTGTCCTAATTAATCCTTTTGGTAAAATATTCAAAATTGCCTACTGATTCGGTCATGTAGAAGGAGCCATTTCTCTGATGTTTTAAAAGCCAGCTTTGAATATTGTCTAATGTTTGGCTGCCAAAAAAAGGATTCTCTCTCAAGTAGAACCTTCATTCCTTTGTTACGTATGTATTTCACTTTTCTATTCTCTAGCTCTGTGGCAATGCCATTCTCTAGGTCGGGTTTATGCGTCTGCTGTCTAGCACGGGTGCCTCTGAGCCCTGGAGAGAGATAGAGAGAGAAAGGAGAAATAGCGAGAAAGAGCAGCGACATCGCGTGATTGTGTTAAATAATTGTGTCAATATTTGAGTTTCATTATTTTGCTCCATTTTGCGCCCGCTCATGAAAATCTACTTATCTCTTTATGTGTTGTACAATAAGCTTTATACTCGTACACACATAGGATCTGCATCGGTATGTACTCAAGCATCTAAAAAATAAATAGACAAGCGACTAGCGAGAGCAATTTCGGATTTTTTGCTATTTTTTCTATATACTTTTCAGCAATTATCCAAGATTTATTTATTTTCTGTTATTCGTGTGCCATGGGAAACCATGCGACCGCGTTTGGGGAGCAATTATATCATTGCAGCACCAAAACAGATTCGTTTTGGGTTGATGGAAGTCAGAAAATGGATGGGAACTGAGAAACTATGGGTGTGATAGGTAGGGATGTACTGGATGCATTTTTTTTTTAAATATCCGATTGGGGTAAATGTTCAATGATTGTAGATGCAGTAATTGATTTTCGGATGATCACAATATTGAGACTTAATAATCAATGGGAGAAAAGTACTTTGGATGCATATCTTTCTTTCTTTGCTAAATAGTGTTCTGCAGTATATTCGTCGAGTTCAATGACTAGAAAACTGTAGTGTGGATGTGGGCGGTGGTGTTGGTGTGGCAGGTCTGTCGTCTCTCGGTCTATCGTATTCTCTAAATATCTAAGAATAGATTATAGGCCGAGTTATGACTGACTAATTAACCGACTGCCTTTGATCCTATTATGGAAGGGTAAAGCCGGGTAAAGAACGAACATAGTAGAAGGAAAGACAGAAGACAGACAGAAACACACACACACAATTGCTGCGCCTCGTCAATCACATCTCATGACGTAGTCAATGGCAGCCAGAGCAGAGAAACGGCAGCCAACGAACAACAGGCCAACAACCAATAACCAGCCCAATAATGAGGTCACAGCACATGGGACTGGGCGGGGCAAGGGCGTTGTGCCTGTGACTGTAGTAGTAGTGCCGCAAAAATCAAACAAACAAAAGCAAAAAATGAATATTTAGAAATGATGAAAAAATTGGCAAAATTCAGATGCCACAAAAAGGGGAAAGAGGAAGGGAAACCATAGACAAAAAGACAGAGGAAGTAAAACACGTACAGTGGGCACCCTGTTTCGGTCAATGCTGAGGAAATTAAATGTATTAAATAAATAAAATTACAACATTTAAATCGATTTGTGTGAGTAATTAATTACAATCTAAGAGTAAGTTGGATTCTCCAGTGGAAATCGGCTTCCATTCATTACCAAAGTATTCAATTTAATACAATCGGAAGATCAGGGATCACGAAGGGCTAGGACAATATTCTTTAAGGTTTGCTTGAAACTATGGCATCCTCTGCAAGGGTATAAAGACAGAAAAGCATTTTCAAAATTAATGTTCTTATGTGTTCCATATGAAAGCGTGGGCGGTGGAGAGGACGCTTAAGTCAGAGAGATACCCCCAGCGATGGGGATTGGAATGGGGACGTGGTCCAACGTCATCGTTTACACAACGTACCGCAATCGCGAAAAGTAGTGCTGGCAGGCCGGAATTGGCAAACACAGAGACGGGAGGAAGGAGAATAGAAACTGAAACCGAAACGGAAAGAATATTTGGCCAAGAGCTTAAAGGGCTTTAAAGTGCGCTGTTCCATCATCGGAGCAGACGACGATGAGAATCCAAGTGGATGTTGGTGTGGTGATGGGTTGTGGAAGGCCAGGAATGTCGTCATTAGCAAATATTTGAGCAAGACAGGACAACGACGCCGTCATCGTCATCAGGTCGTCCTTCCCAGAGCTACCAGCTATTGATTCGACCATTCGAGTGTGAGTGCGAGAGAGTGCTTGAGAGACGATGAGAAGAAAATCAAATGTAACAAGTCCAAAGCTTCGGGTCGGGCAGGGCCAATTGCATTCAGCTAAGGGAACTCGAACAGACCGAAAGTGTCATCTACAATAATCATCATTTGGCTGTGCTCTCTCTTTGCAGGTAATGGAGAGGCGTCCTGGTGCTTCTCACAGATTAAGGGCGCCTTGGACGATGATGTCACAGATGCGGATATCATATCCTGCGTGGAATTCAATCACGATGGCGAGCTGCTGGCCACCGGCGACAAGGGCGGTCGCGTCGTCATCTTTCAGGTAAGTGCAATCGGGTTGAATTACGTATATAAATACTGATACTTTGTTTCGATTTGCAGCGTGATCCTGCCTCGAAAGCCGCCAATCCGCGACGCGGCGAATACAATGTCTATTCGACATTCCAATCGCACGAGCCCGAATTCGATTACCTCAAGTCGCTGGAGATCGAGGAGAAGATCAACAAAATCCGATGGCTGCAACAGAAGAATCCCGTGCACTTTCTGCTTTCCACCAACGACAAGACGGTCAAGTTGTGGAAGGTCAGCGAGCGCGACAAGTCCTTTGAGGGCTACAACACGAAAGAGGAGAACGGTCTGATCAGGGATCCCCAAAATGTAACCGCCTTACGAGTTCCTTCTGTGAAGCAGATACCGCTTATGGTGGAGGCCTCGCCGCGTCGCACCTTCGCCAATGCACACACCTATCACATAAATTCAATTAGCGTTAATTCCGATCAAGAGACGTTCCTCTCCGCCGACGATTTGCGCATCAATCTCTGGCACTTGGAGGTGGTCAATCAGAGCTACAACATTGTCGACATAAAGCCAACCAACATGGAAGAGCTCACGGAGGTGATCACTGCAGCTGAATTCCATCCGACGGAGTGCAATGTGTTCGTCTACTCGAGCTCCAAGGGCACAATACGTTTATGTGATATGCGTTCGGCGGCGTTATGCGACCGGCACAGCAAACAGTTCGAGGAGCCCGAGAATCCAACGAATCGCAGTTTCTTCAGCGAGATAATCAGCTCCATCAGCGATGTTAAGCTGAGCAATTCAGGGCGGTATATGATATCCAGGGATTATCTGAGCATCAAGGTGTGGGACTTGCATATGGAAACGAAGCCGATTGAGACCTATCCGGTGAGTGTGTGGATTGCGCTACGGATTAGACTTTCTCTTAACTATTGCCATGTGTTTCTCTTTTTTTAGGTCCACGAATACCTGCGCGCTAAGCTGTGCTCGCTGTATGAGAACGATTGCATTTTCGACAAGTTCGAGTGCTGTTGGAACGGCAAGGATAGCTCGATCATGACTGGCAGCTATAATAACTTTTTCCGTGTCTTTGATCGCAACTCGAAAAAGGATGTCACGCTGGAGGCCTCCAGGGACATTATTAAGCCCAAGACGGTGCTCAAGCCGCGAAAAGTTTGCACTGGCGGCAAACGGAAGAAGGACGAGATCAGCGTGGACTGTCTCGACTTTAACAAGAAAATTCTTCACACCGCCTGGCATCCGGAAGAGAATATCATTGCTGTGGCTGCGACCAACAATCTATTCATATTTCAGGATAAATTTTAGCCAACACTCTATGAACCAGAATACACCAGAATCACACACCCACAACAACAGCAGCAACAACAACAACAAAAAACACGCCTGAGCCTCAGCCACAGCAGGAGCCATTGCCCTTGCAGCAGTCGCCTCATTTTATTTCTAATGTTAATTCGATTGTTTTCCCATTCAATTCAAATGATTTGTTGTTTGTTAAATTATACCTCTCTCAGGCCCCCCCCCCCCCCCCCCCCCCCCCCCCCCCAACCCTTCCATACCTGTACCCCAACAAAATCTTAAAAACAAAACATAATGCCATAGCAAATGATTTGTACATTTTTTGCGCATTGTTCAGGCGCCCGCAACAAATGTGGAACAAAAAGAAAACTTAAGAGAAATGATGAAGTTGAGATAGTTCGAGAGAGAAGGAAAGAAGCGGAAACAAATTTTTTATACATAACATTTATAAATAAATAGCGTAAAGTTGATTTCTTGTAGCGCAATTGAAAAGGCAACAATAAGAGGTACCACTAAAGTTTCATGATTACTGATAAAAGAACAGATGATTTTCCCTAAAATTATGTATAATTAGAGAAGCCAGCGCCCAAGTATTTGTAATACAAATTATTAATAATAATATACAACAAAAACATAAACAACAAAAAAACAATGATAATGATTATGATGATTATGATTATGATGATGAAATGCAATGCATACTGTAATATTCTTTCTGTTTGCTTGTTAAGTTTAAGGGAGAAATGAAAACGAAAAAAAGTCAAGTCAAGGAACCCTGTTAGCTCTTTTCTATACACACACATATATACAAATACTACACACACACAACCACACATATATATCTGATTGTTTATGCGCTTTCGACCAAGTTCATTCCATGCTACAATAATATCAGAGAGATGATGTCAAAGTTTTGTGTCTCATCAGAATAGCTCTGGAGTTTGTCTCTCAGTCATTGCCTGCTCCTCGCTCATGCGACGAAGCACAGCAAACAATTCAAAATGCTCATTTATAAACACACTTTTTATTCACTAAGAAGAATCCAGAGGAATAGAGGCAGTGAGGAAGAAGTAAGAGTATGAATAAAATGCGTTGATATAAACGATACAACACACATTTATAAAGCAAAACGGCAGCCTAAGTTTAACCTCTAAATTTAGTGCTACCAATTCGTTTAATTAAAAAAAAAAACTATCTAAAAAGAGAAAGCAAGATCATAAAAACAAAACAAAAAGAAAAACTATTTTTATACGCTACATTTTAAGCTAAGTATTGCTACTTTTAGTTCGACTATGCGTGCGTGCGTCCAAGACCGATTCTCACATGTAGCCTGCCTTCCTGCCTACCTACCCCATGTCCCCCATACATCTCCCATATACCATTCTTTCCGAGACTTTTTCCAGCCTGTTTATTGTTTTGTAAAGTTTTATTTTTTCATCACGAAATGCAAATAAAGTGACCCACTTTTTATAGGTTATCTAGTGTCTAGTGTTAACAATTAAATAAACAAACAATAAATGAAAGCAAAGGTTAAAAATAAAACGAAGAAAGTATGCGCTAAAAATGTTAAACGAGATTTTTCTGAATGGCGGCGCAAGTTCAAAAATATTGAGAATGTAAAAGCATAAAATTATGAAATAAAAACTAAAACAACAACCATAAATTGTGCTTCTTATGAGAATAATTACGTATACATATATATTTAAAAGTAATATTGTATTTTCAATGAACTAGTTATACGGACAAAGCAAAGACAAAGAGAAAGAGATAGAAATGCCGGACGGAGAGAATAGAGAGAGCAGAGAGCGGTTAGGATATATAGACATGTACGAAATCAGATGAAAAGTGAAACAGCAACCAACTTGTTTGTGAAATACAGTCAGTGAGAATATTGGTTGAAAACTCAGAATTTGAGAATTTGTATACACATTCATTTTTCGACGTCATATTTTTTGTTTGTTTGCAAATTTTTTACCATTTTGTTTTTCTCTCTTTCATGCAACGCACATTCTTTCAATAAATGCCTTTTTGTAAATAAAATCGCAATAAAAAAGGAAAACGATAATCTTAAAAATCATTCATAAAATGAAATAAAATCCAAAAACAGTCTAGTAGACTGTCCAACAAATAAATAAATGGCAAACCGGCAGAGAAAAAACAAAATGCAATTGATTAGTTTTCAAAACATTAATTGAATTGCTATACAAAATAAAGATCAGATACAAAAGAAACGTAAGAATACAATTTAGTTTTGCAAGCAAGAAAATTGACAAAAATAATCCAAAAGTGTGTATGTTTTTTCTTGGGATAATGTAATGGGTACTATTATCAGAATCATATCTTCCATACTAAGCATGAGTCGGGGAAGTGATACGTGGGCAAAGCTGTGCATACCCTTGCATTACTATCGGAAGTCTCACAACCAGTCAGAAAACTATGAGTGCACCTCGCTTTTTCCCATACAACATACCGCCAGTACCGTTATGAACTGCGTGGGCCATTCCAATGCAAGGCACGCATGTTCACAACACAGCGATCGGGAGAGAGCAGCGGCGAGAGCGTAAAGCTCTCTTAACGTATGAAAGCTTCGAACTTCGAAAGAAACGAAGAAACAAAACGTATCCGAAATTAACGGCCACGCCAAGACAGACCCAACGGAGTCGGCTCAGTCCACTGAGAGACACGGCGCGGCTTGGTTTATTTGAACAACAGATGAAAAAAGCGAAGAGAAGTGAACAAAAAGACGCCGGATCTGCGACTCAAACCGGTTTTGGCCTATCGAATACGAAAAACAAAAGCATAGCAGCGAAAACGCATGCAAGTGTCGAAACGACCTTAAGATAAACCCAGGAACAAATTCAACCAAATAACTTGGCTTTAAAGAAATTGATTAAACATTTGGTCAATACTTGGATAACTGCAAAACATGCAAAATGCTGCAGCTGCTGCGTGTGCTAGGAGTCTGTAGAGACTGAAAGAGCGAAAGCACAGAGACATTGGTATAAACGCGAGACAGTGACAGCAGTACGTGGCGCAGGAAGTGGGAGTACTAGTGGGAGAGAGACCGAGAGGTCCAGTCCGCAGCAAAATGACATTGAGAAACCAAGGCGGCAGCACCAGCGACGATGGCGTTCTTTGTGATCGCTGCTGCACCAGCAGAACACAGGGACAGGGACGCCGACTGCAGAAGCAACAGCTGGCTTTTGTGACGCTTTTCCTGCTTTTCCTTGCTGCTGCTGGTCCGCACAGTGCCCGTAAGTAGGGGGGAACGGCACGATTAATTGCAATATCACGTTAAAAATGCAAAAAGAAAGAGAAATTTCAACAAGCGTTACGCTCGAGACATGGCAAAAACAAATTCACTTTCGTATAAAACTAGAGAAACTGGTCTACCGTCTGGCTGGGTCTGCCTCTGGCCGAGAGAGGGCGCCGCCGTATCGCCGCCCTAGTGGCAGTAATTCAAAAGCCAAATCGCCCCCGGCCTGGCCCATTAGTCAGACGGGGCAAAAGACCCACAAACGAGTTTGTGACAAAAGTCTTTCGTTGAGGGCCGGCTCTTAGCTAACATTTTCTTCTCATCTCATCCACAGGTGCCCAGAGCGAGGATGACGAAGAAGATGGCCCGTACCGTGGAAAATACTTGGGAAAACTGAACTCGTATCATCATCAGGTGTCCGGCGATGTGTATGCCGTGAACGAGTACACCTTCCTCATAGTGGGCTTTAATTACGATGGCAACGGAGCGGATACGTTCTTCTGGTCGGGGGCCAGCAATCGGCCGGGGCCGCAGGGCTTTATAGTGCCCGACGAGTACGGCAAGTAAGTTAAATTGTTGTTCTCTCCCTCAATATTTCCTGCTGCTATAATTGACTCTCTCGCAACTTAGAACCAACATTTTAGATCGCTATCACAACAAGGACTTTACCCTTAGTCTGCCCGATCGCAAGAAGATTACGGAAATCAAATGGCTTGCCGTCTATGACCTGAACAACCAGAACAACTTTGGCGATGTCTTCATACCGGAGGAGTTTGAGCCACCACGACCGCAGCTGGGCGGAACCTTCTCGAAGCGCAGCCACAATGTCAGCAGCAGCAGCATGGAGATCCTGGATTCCAAGACCATACGCATCAAGGACTTCACTTATGATGGCCTCGGCAAGCGGACTTTCTTCTGGACGGGAGTGGGCGCACAGCCATCGAGCAGAGGCAGCAAAATGCCCGACGAGAGTGGATAGTAAGTGCCACACAAGGTTCTGTTTATTCTTAATCTCATTTTATTCCTTGCTTCAGTCTTGATCCCATACGGAGGTATAACAAGGAGACCATCGAACTGGAGTTGCCGGGCGACAAAACCATCTTCGACATCGATTGGATCAGCATCTACGACGTGGCCGACAATGAGAACTTTGGCCATGTGCTCATCAACGACGGGCTGAATGTGCCGCCCTCTCTGGTGAAGGTCACGCCCTTTGAGTTCTCGCTACCCAATTGCCGGCAGCTGCACAAGGATCTGCAGGTGTCCTGGGAGGTGTTTGGGCCGCAGATCACCTTCCAGCTGTCCGGCCAGGTGGCTGCCAACGATTACATGTCCTTTGGCATCTCTGGATCTGATGTCTCCAGCAAAATGATTGGCGCCGATGTTGTAGTGGCCTACATCGATGAGATCCGGGGCTATACCGTGGACTATAACATCACCTCGCTGGCACCCTGTGTCCAGGTGCTCGGCCAGAACAAGGGCGTGTGTCGGGACGATGTGGTGGGCGGTCTGGACAGCTTCCAGTTGAACACATACAGCCGGAAGGAGGGCATCAACACCATCAGTTTCAGGCGCATCCTCAAGTCATGTGAGTGGCTACGCGATCTTCTGCTGCTGTCATCGATTTAACTTCTAATTTATACTCTCTGCAGCCGATGATGGTGATAAGGAGATATTTTTGGATCGCAGTAACTATGTCGTGTGGGCCTTTGGCCAGTTGGACTCGAACAACGAGCCGGCCTTTCACACACACTATCCGAAGAGTGACATTGTGATTGATTTTAATACCACGGAGCCGGTCAACGATTGCTTTGCCTTCACCAAGCGCACGGAGACGCCTGTGCAGCTGTGGGAGCGCACAAGGATCACAGATGCGTAAGTGGGATGCTTTGCCATGAAATTCATTGTCCTCTTGTATGATTCGCATTTCTTGCAGCACTGTGCGTACTTTCAATGCTTATCTTGGTCCATCGGGCGGTCTGCGTGGCTATCAGGGGCTAACCGGTCACGTGTCCAGCGGCCTGGCCTGGTACATCAACGGCTACATGATACCCGAGCTCTATTTGAAGCGCGGCCTCACGTACACGTTCAAGGTGCGCGGCGGCAACAATCCCCACTCGCCGGAGCACTATCACCCATTGGTGATAACGGACGATCCGCAGGGCGGCTTTGATCGGCTGTCAGATGCCAAGCAAAGCGAAATCCGTGTGCTGGCCGGTGTAGAGTTCACCCGTCGAGGTCGGCCCAAGCCCACGGCGGCGGGACCCCTCTGCCTGTCCAGCTATCCACCCAACTACGATCGCCGCTTGGATGACAACTTTCCCACATTTAAAAAGTTCAATCGAACCCTGATAACCGAGTGCGTGGACGAGGCCCCAGCACTACTGGAGATTACTCCGAACATTACCTGGCCCGATACGGTCTACTATAATTCCTTCACGCACGGCAACATGGGCTGGAAGATCCACATCGTGGACAGCTACACAAATCTGCGACACAGCGGCCAGTCTAGGCTCACCGTGTGGTCGTGGCCCGTCGCCTGTGTGCTGCTGCCTTTAATTGTGCTGCTGGCTCATCCGGCTAAATGTTGACTGTTGTTTTCTCAAGTAGTTTAGGCCACTAAAGTGCATATTTATGGATTTATTCTAAGTTGATCTGCCACAATGAGTGGATTGGAGATTGTGGAGTGAAGGCCACTTCACCCATTTTGTGTATAATAATATTATCTATTTAAAACGTAAATAAATGCAAATCTGTGTTTTATTTTAGACGAAATCAAATCAATTATTTCAATGTGATAACAAACTTGTTTTTTGCATTCATTTTTAAGCGGAAATAAAAAAAGAAATTCGTTTAGAAGTTTAATCCAATTTATGAAATTGAAACAAATATGAAAGAAATGGCCGAAGCATTGGTAAATGATGCATTTCCATATATTTAGAAAATAATATGGGGACAATAATTGAAATATGGAAAAGTGTTTTTATTGAATTTTAATTTGTTTGTTTTGGGGCAATGAAATCATTTTTATATGTACATATTTCTCATTAATGACTAAGGTCGATATTAAATTGCAATCTTCCAATAAGCGGCCCAGAACTGATAATAATATTAGCTACAGATAAATGTGAATCGTTGGGACGTAGGACGAAGTATGCTTGTGTTGTCTAACTTTCCCTTTGAAGCCCAATCCTTATCCAAAAAAGAAAATCGCACATTTATTTTATTGACAGTAAACTGTAAACTATTCAATTTATTGATTAGAATTGCATTTTACTCGAAAGTTCAGTAGATAATTATTCGTTTTTACTACCGTGCAAACCAAACTCAACCACATCGAGACCCGGATCCGACCCGACACGAAAATCTCACAGAAATTGTTATAAAAATACTTTTACATACAAACAAACACACACGAACTATACAATAATAAATAAATCTAAAAATCATGGATCATAGTGTAAACACATACATAAATATGTAAGTGGGTTAAGGGACGAGCAAATAGATCAGGGAAATATCATAGACGAGGTCTAAAGCGGGCCAAGAGTTGAGTGGTTTGGCCATCTTAGAATTATTTTAATATTTAATATATTGATTTCGATTTTAGTGGTTCAACAAGTGTTCAATTAGTTATTCTAGTTGTATATATATATATATATATATATATATATATATATGTATGTGTATATGTCTCAGCTCAGCCATATGTCTATGTAGATAATATATATATAAACTTTATTGGCGTTATTAGAGTTACTTTCGCATGCCCATTCTCTAGGATCTAATCAAACAGCAGCCACAGAGAATTATTCTGTTAAGTATTGATGCATATCTGTTTATCGCTTAACATTTCCATCCAACCAGTTCTTGTAAGTTCTCTAAAATATTAATGATTCAGATACAATCTCTATATAGTATTTATGTATGTATATATATATATATCACTTTTATCGTTTAAACACTGCTCTTTCGCTTTTTACATTGTATGTGGTTGGTGTAGTTCTTGGTTGCTTTTTGTGGTTTTCTTTAGAGTTTTGCTTATGTCTACATTTAGCCGATTTAACAGTAGATATATATGTAATAAGTTTATGTAAATATCTGTAAATATTTAATATAGAGTGAGACAAAGTTTACGGACACACTGGTGAAATTTGGACATTCCGAAGAATATACTATGTGGAGGGGTGAGGGGGAAACTACAACAATTTTGACTTGAAAACTTGACAATCAATTGCTTGCCAAAGATTATGGTTCTGATTATGGTTCGTGATTACGCACAAACTGTTCCAGCTGTCGATGCAACTGACCCTGATAGGGTACCTTATGCTTGCTAATGGTCGTAGCCGCCAGGCACTGCAGGGTCACAAAGTTGAGCAGTGGAATGGTGCTGGTGGGATTGGAGGCAATTAAGTCGTAGGGCCGCTTGTCGGCACGGTTCGGCTGATCAATGTCCGCCCCGTACTTGAGCAACAGGTTCACAATCTGTGGGGGGAAATTCACATAGTAAGAAAGTTTAAAATTAACAACTGCAGTTCACGGCTCACATCATTGTTGAAGTTGTACGGCTGACAAGCCACATGCAGGGGTGTAGATTTGGCTTCGTTTTTAATGTTTACATCAACGCCGCACTCGATGAGCACTTTGATAACTTCCGCATTGGGAAACACAGTCTTCTAAAAGGGTGAGAAGTGGGTGGCATTAATGTGGATTGCTTAAAGAGTTGAATACATACATCGGCAAAGTTATCGTCGGTTATGTAGCCGCTTTTAATCACATTCAAGCGCGAGGCGCACAGGTGGAGCAGGGTGTCCGCGGTGCTGGCACTCCTCAAATTGCCAACGACAACCGTTTCGTGAATGGCCTGATAGATCAGCTTGTTCTGTGGCTGGGTTGGGACGGTATTGATCAGCAAGTAGATGAGATGTGCCAGACAGCGCATCACGCGATCGTAGTTCTCCTGCTGCCTGCGAAACACTGGTCGCTGCTTCAGCAAGGCCTTCACAAGCACAGCGCTCTCCGCGAGCGTGCGGAACACACCCAGAACATCATCGAACCTGGGCAGAACCTTGTCGTCCTGGACGAAACGTGGCCGTGCTTCGGTGCGTATGTGGCTGACGTTCTGCACATGCAGGTCGAGCAGAAGGCGGACCAGCGCCTGTGCGGCAAAGCAAGTCTCGAAATGCAATATTGACCAGTTGGAGACGCGCACTTCGAGCAGAAAGCGCCAGAGATCAACGCAGCGCTGGAACTGCAAGGAGTCCGCATACGAGGCACCCCTGAAAGTCAATCGGAAGAGCATATCCTTGTGGGTCAGGCCCAGGATACGCTCGCAGATCAAAAGACTCTGAATGCGCATGGCATCCATGTCGGTGGCAATGTTGTCCAGCTCCTCTAGTGTGGTAAACTCCACCGCATTGTTGTACGCACTGCGCAACAGAACGGCCGGCTTCTTCTCAATATACGGCGTGCAGGCGGCCCGTATATGGTGTGCCATGCGCCAGTGCAGTATGCACACACGCGACTCGTTGTGCTCGTCGAGAAAGGTCGAGCCCATCAGTTCGTGTGCCTCCGCCAGCCGCTGTGCTGAATAATTCAATTCCTTCTTCAGATAGTCGAATATCTGATGAGCTCCCTTGAGGCAGGCGGTGCGCAAGGCATCGTCCCCGTAGCGACTTGTCGCAAAGGGATCAGCGCCCTGCTTGATCAACATTTTGGTGGTATCCAATCGATGCTCTTGGATGGCATAGTGTAACGCCGTCTTGTCCTGTATGTCCCTCGCATTAATGTCGGCTCCCTTGCGCACCAAGTACAAACAGAGCTGGACAGATTGCACGGAATTGATGAGACAGGTGCCGCCATTCACATTTGGCCTCTTGATATCGGCCCCATTCTCCACCAGGAACTTGACTGTAAGCAATAATTACAAAGGTTTTATGTGAGTTAATATGATGGCAGTTATTATATGGAAATGTATGAGTGGAAGGTAGCTCTAAATGGAATAGAATTGTGGGAGCTAAGCAGCTGCGAAGATGAACCATTAACAAGTCCTCACCAATATCCGTATGAGTCATGTAGCATGCGCTCCGAACAGGTGTCGAGCCCGAATCGGATGGGGCGTTTATGTCGGAACCGATGCGCACCAGATACTTGACCATGGACAGTCTGTTGGAGACGACGGCCGCCCACAAGGGCGACACATAGTGGAAGCTGTTGTCCTCGAGCACCTCGTAGTGGCCACGCTGCTCTATGTCCGCCTCGCAGATGGTTATCAGATATTCGGCAATGACCACAGCACCTCGCCTGCTGGCAATGAACAGAGGAGCGCATCCATTGCGTTGTCTCCTCACCACCTCGCGTCGGGAGTCGCGCGGAAGCCTGCGAATGAGATTCGAAATGGGAATCGTGAGAACGGGAAGTCTGATCAGCACGTGCAGCCATAAATTGTTTGGGGGCTACGATTCGCTTGTCGTTGATAAGGCGGACAGGTTCAACGACGCCAAACAACATTCAAAACATTGATTACAGGGCACTTCTACATACACAATACATACTTTTCTAGCTCGTGCCGAAGGTGACGGGACAGAATGGAGTACTCTAGGCTGCGCTTGCACTCTTCGATGAGGTCGTGGCTTAGTTTGATCAGCTCCACTTTGGGACTGGACTGCTTGCGTTCGTTAGCCATGGACGCGTCTCATCGCCGATGGTATGTTAGTGGCTGCCCTCGTTCTGTGCGTACGCGTACTTGCTTCCTGGATTGTCCTTGAGCCTTTTGCAGCCGTGGCGCGACACTGACCTACTAACTTTGGTTCAGGACTGAGCGGGCGCGTGCGAAGCGGGCGGGCTGGGGCGGTGTTCGTTGGCGTTGGCGTCAACTAGGTTGCGTTCCCGTCTACCGAAGGCCGTGACTGCGGTAGATTTTCGCCTGGCTGGGCTTTAGCACTTTCTTTTTTTTTCTTCTAATCAATTGTGTGCACCTTCCGAGAATGTAGAGCGGTAGCACTTTTGGCACTGGAAAAGTGCACGACACGTATTGCACTGAGTGTGGTCTTAAGTTAATATCTAATAACTGTTTTTACTAGATTAGTGTTGTATTATTTATACTAATTATTGTTGTTTTTTCTTTTTGTGTGTGTGCCAACTTCAAGCATAAAATAACTGAAACAGCTGTTCTAACATACTGGCCTAACACAACAGTAGGCTGTGCTGTTATCTGACAGTGAAACGATTTTCAAAATATAACGCAGCCGATTTCAATTTATCGCCCAAACATATCGATTATTACCTTAGCTCTTTAAAGAGGATCCTGGAAATAATCTTGTAAAAGATTTATTGATCAATCCGGTAAATTTATAGATTCACTTGTG
Source organism: Drosophila guanche (assembly GCF_900245975.1). Taxonomy (NCBI): domain Eukaryota; kingdom Metazoa; phylum Arthropoda; class Insecta; order Diptera; family Drosophilidae; genus Drosophila; species Drosophila guanche. The sequence continues at coordinate 3,409,112 of NW_022995755.1, read as the reverse complement.
AGACTCCCAACTAGCTGGTAATAGTAAGTATAATACCAAAATCGATGAAAATAATGGTATGAACGATGAACGATCGATATATTTGCGGTACATTTTGAAAATGAGAAAGTATAATTCGGTATATTTCTGAGGGTGTACATTATCGATAAGTCCGTCACTGAAAACAACAACGACGCGCGTCGCTTGTAAAAAAAGTATTTGTGTTGTTTGTGTCATAAAAGTGAAAGAAGAGGGCAAATGGATGCTACATCGGTAACTGATGCTACGGGGGCAATGGATGCGGGCAAGCTGGAGATGTTCCGTCAGCTAAATTTGTTGGAGCAACATCGTGTGGAGAGTTTTAAAGACTGGCCCTTCCCCGAGCAGTCATCCTGCAGTATATCCAAGGCAAGCGGCTTACAAAATGGTTTGTTTTTAAGTGCGATAATAATTAAACGCATTTCAATGCAGATGGCCGAGGCGGGCTTCTATTGGACGGGCACAAAGCGGGAGAATGACACGGCCACATGCTTCGTGTGCAGCAAAACCCTGGATGGCTGGGAGTCCGAGGACGATCCCTGGAAGGAGCATCTGAAGCACGCACCTCAATGCGAGTTTGTCAAGCTGGGATGTGCGGAAAAGGATTTGACGGTAAGTGCGCAGGAGCAGCCGCACATGCAGCCTTTCCTCATTTGATCATTGGGCGTCTTTCGCAGGTCACACAATTTCTAGATATACTGGGCACTGTGGTCAAGAGCAGCATAGAGAAGAGTTGTAAAGCGTTCAAGAAGAGCTTTATTAGGGATAACGAGAACAGGCTGGATGAGTTTACGCATAAAAATAAATAACACATGGATTAACTTCGCGTATTTTTAATTTTAAATTTTGTATGTAGAAATCACTTAATAAATCAGGTTGGCAGCCCTGAAGCACAAATCATCTGTTCCTCCCTGGCAATAATTTCGGTTTGTTGTCAGCTCGCGCTCTCATCGTTTAAACTGTAAAACGTAAAAAGTGTTATGTTGAAGCGAAAGCTGGCCCAGCAGACAGCGGGACTGTCAGAGGGGGAACCGAAGAGACCATTTATGGGCGCAGACACCACATCTGCTCTGTTTGCCAAACCCCTGTGGCAGAAGTTTTACGATATTGAGCGCAGTTTGAATGAAGTTCTCTCAACCATTGATACGCCTGCGACAATTGAATGCACATACAATCCCGTGGAGTATGCGTCATCCCTGCACTGCGCTTATTTGCGCAGTTTTCTGGATGCACCGAAGCACATCATGTTCATAGGAATGAACCCAGGTCCCACTGGTATGGTGCAAACAGGAGTAGGTTCAGGTCAGATGTGCTTGGCTCCGTGAGAAATTTACCCAAATCCTATTTTAGATACCCTTTGGCAATGTGCGTACGGTAAGCCAGTTAATGGAGCTATCCGGAGAGGTCGGGAGGCCGCCTGTTCTCCATCCTAAGCGACCGGTTGTGGGCTTAGAGTGCACTAAAGAGGAGATTAGTGGGGTGCGCTTGTGGGAGCTGTTTCTGCGGTTGGCTGGCGGCGGTCTAGACATATTTTCACAGCAATGTTTTGTCCATAACTTTTGTCCACTGGCCTTCTTCGATGCTGCCGGCCGCAACATAACACCGACCGAGCTGAAGGGTCCGTACAAGCAGAAGATCCGTGACGCATGCTTGGATGCCTTGGAGAAGCAGTTGCTGATTGTGAAGCCCCAGGTTGTGGTGGCTGTGGGCAATTATGTCTATCAAGCATTGAAGCGCTCGGACTACTGCAAAACGGTGTCCATGCTGTGCTTGGCGCATCCGAGTCCGCGTTCTGTGAACAACACCAATTGGCCTGAGAAGGCGCAGGAGTTTCTGGAGCAGCATGGCTTGGTACATTTCATGCGCAACGAAGCGTAGGTTTCGCATTTAAAATGCATGTGCATTTTGTGCAATTATCCATCGATTAAATGTAAGATATAAAATATCATAGTTCGTATCAACAAATATGCACATTCCGTACAAAATATTCACAATCTAATAAATTAGGAACAGGATCATATACTAACTCACAGTGTTAAACCACTAACCAAATAGTATAGTGGGTTAAGGCACTAACCAAATAGTATAGTACATTGTTAATTTGATGGCCAACGTCGCAGCTACATGTATTAGTGCGTGTAGAACACGCAGCTAGAAGTCCGTGTAGGACTAGGCGCCCGTGTAGAACACGCAGCTAGAAGTCCCAGCTACATTTGTATAACTGCGTGTAGAGCACGCAGCCAGAAGTCCCAGTACATTTGTATAAGTGCGTATAGCCAATGATTGTTTAGCGCTTCAAACCGGTTTTGTCTTGATTCACACAGACACTGCAAGTAATGTATGTGTTGGTGCGCTGACTTTCTGAAGTGCGAAGGATGATTTTTGATGATTTGATTTTGTTTTCGGGGCTTGGCGTATGAACCTGACCTGCCGCAACATGTGCAGAATGAGGGGTGGGGATTGGTGGCCGGACCCTTGGGGTTGGAAAAAATAAATATACCAATAAAAGTTGTTATTGTAATTGTATGCTGTAATTGTTTTATATGCAGATTTTATACTGCTTTATTCAAAATTGTATGCATATATTATGGAAACGCCGTCGCTTCTCGACTTCGTTGCTGCCGTATTATCAACATTGTTACCATATCCATCTTTTACAGAAAAATCTTTTCAGATAAATATAAAAACATATATGTACATACATACAATTTCCAATTTCTGTTCTCGTCTTCGGTTCTTTTCTCATTTTTTTTTTATTCTGATCTCACATACCATTCGAAATGAAAACCCTCAAGACTTTATGAAGAAGCTTGCCCCTCAATATCAAAATACATTTATTTTGAGTGACCTTTATATGCTTTATATAATTTAGGATGAAAGGGGTAACGGATTTAAACATCTGAATATGTATACAAATAATGAATTACCGCAATTGACTTTGCGTTGCAATTATTTTCCATTAGAGTATATTCACGGGTAAACAAGCATGGAGTTTTGACGGAACGGGACATGGAGACATGTTTGCTTACAAGGCGGCTGCCTTGCACATGTACACACACATTAACACTTGCACATTTTCCTCCGACTCCCATCGACAAATCGAGATTTGGACAACTGACTCAAATTTGATGCCCAGCATGGCACTGAAATCTGAATATATATATATTGTGGTAGTAATATATATATGTATGTATTCTATTTATATCACAGTATATACATATATATATATTCTTGATCTATTACTATACAGTATATACATATATATATATATATTCTTGATCAGCATCAATAGCCTAGTCGATTAAGCCACGTCTGTCTGTCTGTTCTCCCTATTAGTGGTTAAGGTATATCTCGGTACATCTACGGTATATTTTAAAATTGAAGAGGTATATTTCGGTATATTTGTGTAGGTCAGTCACACTGGCTTTTTGTAAACAAATTGCTGATTTGAGCGACTTCCAAGCAAAATTGCAATCTTGGCGGAAATATCCGCTTAAGGCGCTAAGAAACCATACATAACAAATGTGGAATAACCACGAGATACATGGAAATGTATACGACATAAATACAATAAAGAACGAGGAAATCATACACTCAGAAGATGCAGAAGCCGATGTAAAGGTTTGTTGAGAGAAAATTCTTAAAAAGCCACAAAGCTAATCTTCGTTTACTTGCAGACAGAATTAACAAATCAAAGAAATCATCAGCCACGTATTTTACGATTCGCCATGGCCAAGAAACGCCAAGCGCTGCCGTACATGAAGCCAGGGCCACAGAATCGCGAGGAACTCTTACAGAGCATAACGCATAACCGTGAGGAACTGGCGGCCTTCTTTCAGAAAGTGTCTCCAGATGGCGGACAGAATGATTATGCTGCTGCAGCGATACCACCTTCAATTGGTAAACCTACTGCTCCTGTGGAGCAACGCAACAGCTACGATTTGTTCTTTGAAAGTGCCTGCGTTAGCGTCAAGGGCCTGCCGCCAAAACTGGCTGCCGAGGCCAAGAGTCGCATTTCCCAGATAATCACCGAGTTCGAGATCCGTGCCATTTCCGAGCAGGAAGCCAAAGTCGAGGCGGCACAAGCCAGAGCTCTCATCCGTGCACGTAAAGTAGGTGGGGAGTTACACGTACTTGAACATTCAGCCATGTTTCACACTTCAGAATAAGACTTACAAAATTCAATAATAAATTCAAAATCGTTCGCTACCGTTGGCAACCATTTGTTCGCGTTTTGGTCTCGAATTGTATTTAAATATAATTTAAATACGGAAATTATTGAGCATAAGGGAAGATGGTCGGAAAGCTGAAAGTGTGCATAATTGGCTCGGAGGGCTGGTAAGTGGTGGCCATAATTCTTTAACTATAACCCACCTAATCTTTAACTACTCTTATTTCAGGGGCGCGGCAATTGCAGCCACTGTGAGCAACAATGTTAAGCAGCTGGAGGGCTTCGACAGCCGTGCGCACATCTATGTCTATGACGAGCTGGTACGCAGCAAATATCTGTCAGAGGTAATGAACAATTGCCACGAGAATATCAAGTATCTGCCTGGCATTAGGCTGCCAGAGAATTTGGTGAGCGAGGAGAGCTACTGTGGCTGCAGGGCAGGGAAAACCTAATCAATGTTTTCTTTGCAGATTGCCGTAAATGATTTATTGGAGGCTGCCAAGAATGCCGACATTATGATATTTGCCACGCCACAGCACTTTGTGAAATCGTATTGCAACATATTGGCCGGCAAGGTGAAGAAGAACGCCATCGCCCTGTCCATGGTCAAGGGTCTGGCGCATGTTTCCGATGGCGAAATCGACCTCTACTCGAATTTGATTAGCCAGCAGTTGGACATGCCGTGCTACTCGCTGATGTCTGCCAACAGCGCCATGGAAATGGCACAGGGCAAGCTCTGTGAGCTGACAATTGGTTGCAATGATGAGAATGATGCGCGACTGCTGACTGAGGTGCTACAAACAGACAACTGTCGGGTGATTACCATTGACGACGTTGATGGCGTGGAGCTGTGTGGCACGCTGAAAGATATCATTGCGCTGGGTGCGGGCTTCGTTGATGGCCTGAATTTGGGTGAAAATGCTCGAGTGGCTGCCCTGCATCTGGGTGTCAAGGAGATGATGCGTTTCACAATGACTTTCTATCCCACTGCCAAAATGTCCACATTCTTTGAGAGCTGCGCCGTGGCCAACTCGGTGGCCTCCACCTATGGTGGGTACAACCAAACAGCGTGATCCAGCACTAATCCATCCATTCCTTCTTTTTAGTCGATAAGAATGTCACCTTTGCCAAAAGTTTCATCACTTCTGGAAAGACCATTCAGGAGATTGAGTCGAATCTCTTGAATGGCCGCAAACTGCTCGGCCCCTTGGTGGCCGCTGAGCTGAACGCCTTTCTGGAGGAGGAGGACATGCAGGATGAGTAAGTGGCCCGCAATGGCCCCTAATCGAACACCTAACCATCATGTACACCCACAGATTTCCCCTCTTTACGGCCATACACCGAATCTGCCAGAACGAGGTAGAACCCGAGACAATACTGGAGACCCTGCGGACTCACCCAGACCTGAGGTAGGCGAGGCACCTCCACACTTGTTGACTGGACGCATATTCATCTTTCCTTATCCCAAGCAGCAGCCTATCTTTTTCACAATTCCTCACGGATGAGAGCACCACGGAAGATAGTCTCGAGAAAATATTGGAAACTCCGCCCGAACCTATTTCGGCCTTGGACAAGGCCCTGGCTGAGGCAGAAAAAAAGAAAAGCTTTCGGGAATTGAAAGAGAATGGCAGCTGGCATCTGGTTTATGATGTAAGCAAAGCCAAAAAGCAGACATCGATCGATCCCTGGCAAGTAAACGAGGCGAAGGAACTACAGATAAGTGGTTGGCTGGAGTCCCACGATTCCAACGAACCCAAAAATGCCTCCGGTACTCAGGGCTCAGGCGAAAACGAAAGCATTGTTGGCTCCACATCGGGGTCAGATGATTGCCAAGGCATCGGATGTACTGAGAATGCGGATGCTGAAAAATTGACAGATAAAACCGAGAAGAAGTTGCCTGTTGACAAAACCTGGCTAAGGGATCAGCCACCACCAATGATAATTGGGCGCGACGACAAAGCTACCACCGAAACACCATTCAAGGATTCTAATATGCCAAAAGTGGACGCTGCGGGGACGAAGGAATCCGTGGAGAATCACCCTAGGCCGTTCATCAATAAATTTCAGGCACTGAACATAAAGCCCAAGACGGGAAAACAAAGTAAAACTGATACAGAGCCAGCTTCCTTCAAAGCCAAAGACGAAAGTCTGAAAAGTGAAGGTTTTCCTAAGAAACTAACGAAGCCAACGTTTTCGCACACTCAACAAATACGGCAACAAATCGAGGCCTTAACGTCTAAGAGTAAAGGAAATGACAAACCAGAGTCTGAGAAAAATGTAAATGCATCGGAGGCAGCTGGAGAGCGACCCAAAACTGATGTCGAAAAGGCAACAAAGGCTGAAACTTCGAGCGCTCAGCAGGAAAAGCCAAAAAGTGAAACAATTTCCAGTACTCCTGAAGATAAAAACCAAATGCAAGAGGATCCTGTGAACATGAAAGTGCCCAAGCATAAAGAATCCTCAGCAACTGGCTCCGAGCATCAATTTGTTTTTGACAGTCTAGAGGACAAGCACCGCTTCGAGTCAATTTTAACGTCAAAGTCGAAGAAAGACAGGCCATCCAGAATAGATGGCTCTGAGAGTGGGAATGATTATACGCAGACCTGGAGGTACATGTCGCCCCCTCAACCTTTAAAGAATCTTCAGGTTAACGCAGAAGATAAACAGCAGGAACAGGAAGAGCATGAGGAAATATCAGAGACCATGGAGGAAAACAAGTCGGTACCCAAGGAACAGCAACAAGACAGCCTCACGGAAGAAAACTTTGAGAAGTGGAAGCAAGTGGAGGCGGAGGAACGAACAGCGAAACACTCACAGACCGAAGAGAATTTGTATCTTAGTGCTGAAGAGCTCATCAGACGTGAATTGGAGCACCATCAGAAAGAGAATTACGAGCTTGCAGAGCAGGCGGAAGCCACCAGGATACCGAAGGAGAACGAGGGAGAAGGCAAACAGGAGATGGTCCCCGTAGATGAGGAAGCGCCTAAAGATGTGGACAAAAGAGAGTTACTGTCTGAAGAGAGAAAGAACGATGTTCAGCGGCCTGCAATAAGTGGCCAGAAGAAACCGCACCAGAGCCCCGATGAGGCCAACCTGCGCTATTTTAGCTTTGACAAGAAGAATGGCAAGGGTCACGAATGGGATTGGCTGCACAACAAAGAAACTCCGGAGACCAAAGCCAAACCAGTGGATGAGCGCTTGTCGGAGTATTACGTGAACGAGAATCGTGACCAGCAGAAGCTCAAAAAGCTCAACAAGCAGCTGCAGGAAGTATTCAAAAAACATACGGAAGAGGCAGACCTAGGGTTCGAGGCTTCTGGCAATTCCGTCGAAAGCCACGAATCCAGCGAGACTAAGCCACTGGCCCTCGATCCTGTGACTGCCCAGAAGAGACGTGATGCGCAACAGCCGCAGACCCCGGTTCCGGGGCCAAACCCAACTCCGGCAAAGGCGCCTCCACCCATGCCCAAACGCCAGAAGATTGCAGAGGGTTCGCCGCAGTTTCAGGCTGCACCGCGTACGATTCCACCACCATCGCCGCAGACACTGCCGCTGACCCCCCAGGAACAGCAGCCACACCGCAAGAACTTGCCCATCCAAAGCGACGCTCTTGAGCAGCCACCAGCATCACATCAAGCGGATGAAAGGTTCAAAGCAGCGCGTGGCCAGAAAGAAATCATTGATACGCCAGCAGCAAACAGAATGGCGCACTCACAAAGCGACCAGCAGGGCACAAAGAAGGCAGAGGCTCCAGCATTTGAAGTGAAAAAGTTGATGTCGCATTTCTTGAAGAGATACAAACCAGAAACCACCAAGAAAGTGGAGACTCCACCAAATGAAGTGAAAAATCAACGCGAGAGCGCTTATGAGTTGGTGAATGATCCAAGAACCGCAACGAAGGAGCATAAACCACTTCCTGAAGAAGACCACACTCCACCGATAGAGAAACCTTCTGCCCAGGCATCACCGAAGGAGCAAAAGCAGCTGAAGGCGGGCGAGATGACCAAGAAGCTGCGTAGTATGCTGCGCAGAGATCAGGAAAAGAAAGTGGGCTACAAGGGCAAGAATCCCTTCCTCAAGGAGCCAGACTTGCAGTCCCACCCACCGATGGATACCAGTCTCGAGCACGACCTTGCGAGGCGCAGGTCCACGGGGCAACAGTTGCGTCGCACGGTGGTGGTCAAGCCGCCCTTCAATCCTCCACTCAATCCTCGTGTGCGCATACCACGCCCGCCCTTCGATGGTCGAGATCGCGAGTGCCATACCCTGGCCATGCCAGCGATCTGGCTGAACCTGAAACAAACTCAGACCCAGACCACGCTGAGAACTGGCAACCAGGTGAAGCAGCTGTCCATGGCGGTACACAATCCTCGACAGTTACAGGTGCCATTAGGGCTGCTCCCTCGTTGCCCGGCACTAAACAAACTCATCTGCGCCGTACAGATTGGGTTGCTGGCCACGTTCGTCGCTCGCTACAGAAATCGCAATAAATAGACCAGAACCGAACTGAATGATGCCAACGAACCCTGCCCAAATAAAGTCTAAATTTAAATAAAATTAACTTTAATTAGTTAGCTATAACCAGGGCCGTCGATGGAAGATCTGTCGCGACTCCTGCGACTGCAGTGGCCGGAAATTGTTGAGCAATGGTCGGCCATGGCGGTTCCGCAGCTGCCAGAATTTGGGCAGATCCTGGTGGGAGATGGGCAGCACCTCGGCAAACACGTGCCACAGCACGGAGGGCGAGCAGGGCGGCGTTGTCAGCGAACCCTTGTAGCTGTAAAAGTTCCTCACATCCAGATTGCTCAACAGCGATCCAAGTGTCATCAGAACCGGAGGTGCATAAGTGCTGTTGAAGTCTCCTACGTGCAGCAGCGAGGCAAAGATCTCATTGAGTCCGGGCTGGTAGAAGGTGGGTCCCGTCTGCAGTTAAATTAAGTTTTTGGCATTGGTTTTTGTGTTCTTACGGAGCTGCTCGATCTGTACTTACCCGCTCCACCTTGAAGAGCACTGCCAGCACCGCCAGGCCGTCGCTGTTATTGCGCGCATCCTCGTCGCTGATGTACTTGGTGTTGTGATGCACAATATGCATTTCCAGATCGTAGCGCCGGCCATTTAGCAAATGCTCCGAGCCCTTGCTCTGCTGCGAGCCCCAGTGGAAGTGCACGTCCCTGGCCTCGTAAAAGTCCTGCAGCAAGCCGCCAGTCACATAGGGACGCTCCCCGAAGATAGTCGTAGGAATGGTAAAGTGAACTAAAATTAACAATCTTAGAGTGTGTTTTGGGATAACCAATTTGCTTACCTGTATGCCCATTGTTGTGTATGCTCAAGAGCTGATCGAACGGCTCGTCGTAGCGATAGAAATGCAAGGGAGGCAGACCAATGGGTATTACCTTGTACCTACTGATGGCAATCGGTGACTGCTCTGCCCCGCCACAATTGGGAAACGCGTCCTTCCATTCGATGGGGGCATTGTAGTCGAAGCTTCGCTCTTGAATGCCAAAATCTAAAAGGAAAATGGACCCCGTAATAGTTATTATAATCATCATCTGATCTTTACATTTATCTTCACTGTAATCTGCAACTGTTTCCATTATTTAGGTAATCTTTCTTGTGGCAATAGGCTTGGTCACTTGGCAAACGATTAGGAAGTCTCTCTTCAACATTTCCTCACCAAACAGTCTCTGATTTACCTCTAAGTGTGGCTTAATTGCCTTATTTTGGGGGCAGTCTGTGGATATTCCTTGTTGTTTCTTTACATTGTTTTACGGTGGGTCTTATAACAATGACAACCCAACGGTGGGTTCGACTGAGACTGCGACATCTACTCCGCCTCCGCGATTGACGCGCTCATTGGCTTTCATGGAGCAATTGTGCATGCAAATTTAATTATTGTTATTATTTACAAGCCACTGTACTGTTTGCTATCCATTAGACGATGCCAGAGACGCCGGCAGTTATATGGGCGTTGAGTGTGTAGAGATGGCTCATAAATTCCTCTCCCAGACTGAACCAGACTGTCTGCGGGCTACGCAATCGCCTAGGCCTAGGCCTAAAAATGGTCATGTCTCTTATGCTCCAGCGCCCATCAAGGGGAAGGGGTTGGTAGATCGGCATCGATCGATGTCTGGCGTCTCAATATCAAGGAGATCGATTGCACAATCGGCAAATCTTTTGCAGATATCTATTCTTTGGTTCCACTTGGTTGGTTTGCAGACACATCCGTAATGATTATTCCATATTCCATTTCCAATGCATCAATACTCACTTGTGGCAAACGGCAGCAGAAACAAAAGTCGCTGATAGAAGTCATTAAAAGCAGGAAAATGCATTTTCCACCCACGCACAATCGCCACACACCGAAAAATACAAGATGAAAGACACGATCCGTGCCACTCCAAAGAGATCCACGCACGTTTCTCTGCAGACTGAGCCATGGCCAGCGTTGGCCAAAACCTTTATACCAAAAAGGGCTTCCCCTGAGAGCAACATTGTCAAACGCTCGACGGAGCAGCAGTAGCAGCGCTCGAGGAGATGGTTATCTCGTCTCGACGTGCATATACCATATACCTCTGGTAGTTGGTGCCGTAACCTAAAGATTTTGTTCAACTGAGATAATGAGACAGCTGGGTAGTGTGGAACACAGCAAATGTAATCCATAATTATGAATATAGAAAGATGGAAATGGGAGTATCAAATTCTGCAGAAATCAATGGGTATAGAAATGCCATTTAAAAATCCATAAATAGAGCAAAAAGTAAGTCTGGAGACTGTGGAAAATGGAAATATTTGGGATTCATAAATAATATATGTAATATCTGGATTTTGGACACTTTCAATTAGTAAAAGAGATAGCAAAATGGTTGAAGATATACCAGGAACACAGAACGAACTACCATTACTATGCACATGGAATATTTCCGATTTTTATGACTTTGTGAGTTCTGCTTTAATTTTGTTAAATAATCTTTGGAGGCAGAAGGGCAGAGTAGATTAAGTCTGGCTGTTGCACAACATTTTCAAAAGGTTCTGTACAATTTAATACAATTTAACGGTGCATACAAATATATTTACATATGTAAATATGTACATATGTATATGTAGTTCTAAATAATGATTTAACTTTCTGAACATAAGCGTATTGCCAGCAGCTTTCAGCTGCATTTATTTTAGTTATTTCGCTGGCGGGCTTAATTGAAATCCAGGGTTTTTGTTATATAAAGCTGATCAGACTAAAAGAGCCTCTTTTCATAGCCATAATTTGAGCAGAAAGCAGTCGTTCGGAGTGCGGAGTAAACGTATTTTTGAAAGTTGGTAGGTTTATTCCAGATTTATATGAAAATCAAATTAAATTAAAATACAAGAGTTAAACGAAATACTTATAATCTTCCGGTCCTTAGGATCCGGTGAACATTCAGGAAGTGGCAATGCAATAAGTGTAAATACGGGCTTCCAAAGATATTGAGTGTGAATACATTTCTGGAATGTGTGTGAAAATAATAAATATGTAATTCCCAAAAATTTGACGCTTCTAGTTTATGTTCTTTGAGGATCCAATAGCGATGTCGAATTTAAGAGCCAACAAACGCAGCACAATATTAGGGTTCGTTTTCCAAAACAACGTAGGTCTAGTAAAACATTTCAATAAAAGTTGTTCCAAATTTAGTACAACTGGAAGATAGCTTTGATCTTCCCATGGCAAAGGCATTCCTTTTACTTGACTACAACACATTAACGACCGCTTACACATTCCATATTTTCAAAGTTAAATTGCAGTTATTATTGATTTTCCAATCACAGCTGTGCGAAAAGCAGTGCAAACAAAAGCAGTGCATCAGCCAGCAGACATTGCAGCGGAGAGCATCAGCTGTCGACCAACTGCACACAACGAGTGTGTGAGTGTTCCGAAGCGTCAACGCATCGACAGCAGCAGCGGCCGCTGTGATAAAATTGTTTGCCAATAAGCATTTTTGCTTAGTACAAAGCGCCGGCAGAAGAAGCAGCAGGAACCGGCATCGGGAACTCAAACTGTAGGAAGTGGGAAAGCTGGAAAAAAGCGGCGGAGCAATGGCAATTCTGAAGTTCTTGCGAAACAAACTGTAACGTATCTAAGGCACTCTTAGCAGCAGAAACAAAGTACAATTTAAAACAATCAATCAACAACAAACAACAGCACAACAACACAACAATAAATATGCGCTCCATGCGTAAGTATTGGGGGATAAGTGATAGAACAGATGAATGGTACTCCAGCCACTGCTTTTGATTTTAATTTATAATTTGAACAATATAAAGTTCACGGTTGAGATTACTATAGCCTCTAGACTGTTCTTTTTTGTTCAGATTTGTTCTATTTATATTTCTATAGTCTATTTCGATTCGATTCAATTGTTCTCTTCTTGTTATATCACACAAAAATAGTCACTCCGTTCATTGTTGTTAGACAAGCTTTATTTGTGGTCTCCACGTACGTATTTGTTTAAATTGTTTCAAATAAGTGTTCAGCTTGGAATTTATATTGGAAAGTGAAACTTAGAAAAATGGCTTCTACGTTTGTATCAGACTGTGGAAGTGAACCCAAAAAAAAAGTGAATTGACTCAAATGATTCAAGGTCACATGAAAGGCAGTTGTTGGAGTACCATTAATGGGCCAAGAATTAGGCGCGGACACGACTAAAACTATTTACTCGAATGCGAACGTGGAATGCAGGAAAACAGCAACACGTACTGGAGGGAAGAATGAGCCGAGCAAAACAAAAGCAAGATGAACGAAGCGAACCGAAAAGTGAAGAGGGAAGGGAGGGCAAAAGGTGTACACAATGCTGTGTGAGTGTGTGTGTTGCCGCTGTTGAATCTGCCGCTGTCTGGACATCAGATAATGCGAATTATATTTTGTTTTGTCTCGTCATGTTCTCGGAGCGCGCGTTTTTCTCTCGCTTCTTGTTTGTATCTTTTTTAGATACTATCGTTCGTACACTAACCGAAAATATGTGTGGAATGCGCGTCTTGTTGTCTTCTCGGTCGTCTCGTCGTCGGGGTTTCTGAGCCCGTGAGTCCAGCCGAGCCCAGCACCGGGCATCGGAAACGAAACGAAACAATCGCATAGACAGCGCTGAGGTGAACACACACACATTCAAGTTATCCAGCGCGACTTAGCTACCGTTATCTCCAGTCATCATGAGGTAGATTAGGATTTCCCCCCCCCCCATTCTCACACTCATCAGCTAATCTGTTGAGCTCCATAATCAAGCAGCATTAGAATGGATATAGTACTAGCAGCTTGAGATAAATCTTCCAAATACCAGAAGCGCCAGGCGAAATACAACTTTTAAGATCTGTGCAATATCGGACCCATTTATAAGTTAATTTAACAATCCATCTCCATTGCAGATCCCAGTACATGATGAAGACGAATCGGCTGGTGTTGCTGCGGCACGGTGAGAGCGAGTTTAATCTGGAGAACAAATTCTGCGGCTGGCACGATGCGCCACTCACTGAAAACGGTAACCGAGACACGAACAATCCGATCTGCAATACTAATCGAGTTGCATAAACAGGTGAACGAGAGGCCTGCATGGTGGCCACCCCAGCGATCCGCCAGTCGCAATTGGATTTCGATGTGGTGTACACTTCGGTGTTGGATCGCTCCAAAAAGACCGCCGATCTGATACTGAGCAATATGAATCGCGCCTATGTGCCGGTGAAGGCCGACTGGCGTCTATGCGAGCGCCACTATGGGAATCTGACGGGCTTTAAGAAGCGCGAGATAGCGAATATTTATGGAGAGGATCAGGTGCAGGCCTGGCGACGCGGCTACGATGATGTGCCACCGGCCATTGATGTGGAAAATCGGTATTACTATACGATCCGGAACAATCCCATTTTCGACGATGTGCCGGCGGGTCAGTTTCCGCTGACAGAGTCCCTTGGCATGTGTGTGGATCGCGTGGAGCCCGTGTGGAAGGAGATCAAGCAAGAGGTACTCAACGGCACGAGAGTCTTGATCTGTGTTCATGGAACGGTTACACGGGCCCTAGTCAAGCACATTGAGTGTGAGTATTTCCTGTAGTTTCCTAATTTATGATCATCTCTTCATTTCCATTTACTTCCAGGTATCTCCAAAGAGGCCATCCAGAAAGTAAACATTCCCAACTGCATTCCCCGAGTGTACGAGTTCAACATGAAGACTGGGGATCTGCTTGGGGGTGCCATCAATCTTGGTGATCCGGAATATATCAAAAAGAAGACGGCTCAGGTGGCAGCCATCGGCGATTAAATAAAGCGAAAACTTCAATATAAATCGCGAATAATTATGAATCTACACAAAAGATATCCATATATAGGTTGAATGCTCTTGCAGTTGGAGTGGTTCGAGCGTATATGTATACATAAAATATATTTAAACCATAAGTTATACCCTATACACACTATATTTTCGACCAAAAATATACAATTACAAATAATACAAAAGTTAAGCAGAGACTAGATAGGGATTTGGAGGTATTCTCTCTATAATATGTGTTTGAAATACACATGATTAGGGTGATCTTGATCGAAATCATATACGAACACAGCAACAGAAGGGCCTGTCTAAATGGATATATTTTCAATGGGTATTCATTTTGAGACTTCGAGACAACAAGAAAGGAACTTCTTACCGCTTTTCAGTAAATTTTCTTTCGATTTTTTCTTTCTTTCTTTTAATTTTATCTTTAAATTTTCTCATTCACAACTATTTAATTTAAAATGTCATCTTATGATCTAATAAATGCGTTCTATAATACTTTCAGTTGGTGCCCTTGCCTTGGACACAAGGGGGGCTGCATTCAGTAGTAGCTCTGATCGTTGTACAGCGGACTGAGGTTGTTGGGCAGGATGTAGATGTCTTCGGGACGACCGTTGAACACGAACGGACGCTTCAGTGAGGTCAGTTTGGAGTCGTGCTGCGGTACTGGCATCGAGGCGAGTCCGAAGCCCTGCTGAGACTGGCCGTAGGCGGCGGACGGCGCGGATATGGGCCGGAAGGGATTGCTGGGCGTGGGCGGGCGCCCCATGCCGTATCCAGGTGTAAACTGTCCCAGATCGCTTGGCGATCCATTTACCTGGTAGATGCCGCTGGGTTTGCCGTTGGCCAGGAAATTGACGGGCAGATTGAACACGGAACCGAAGGTGGAGAACGAGGGCATTGGCTGGTAGGTGAGCAGCGGGGAGAAGCCGTTGCCAAAGGGATTCGGTGGCATGTTCGGCACAAACATGTACGGCGTAGGCGGCAGGCGGACGTAGTAGATGGGCGAGTTCCGGGCCGGAGACGATGGATGAGGTGCAGCCGGACGACGTCCGCCAGCGGCACGCGACATAACCACATCCTCGAGGTCGTTGGTGGCCCCAGGGAAGGCGGGATAGAACATATCGGGGGCTATGTAGAGAGGGAAAGGGATGAGCACGGGCTGGGCATAGCCAATGAAGGGCATCATCTTGGGCACGCTCTCATAGGGATTCGCCATTCCCTGTGCACCAGCATAGGCGCTCCAGGGGTAGTTGGAGGAGGCCGGCAGCCGGGACTCCTGTTTGCCCTCCTGCAGCATCTGGTACGGATCATGGTCCTCCTCCTCGTCGCTCTTCAGCTCCTGCGACTCGGCGAGCGCATCCTGGACATACTGCTGGGCGTGCACCTGCTGCTGTGGCAGCTGCTGTTGCTGCTGCTGCTGCTGCAGCTGTGCTGCCTGCGACACCTGCCCCTGCTTCTGTTGGCTCTGCTTCTTCACCAGCTGCGCGAGATTGGCCGCTGCGGACAGCGCCAACAACTGTTCCAGCAGCAGCAGGCTCAGGAGTATGCTCCAAATGTGGTGGCCCATTGCTGGTAGTAGCTGTAAAACGAGCATGGGATTGGTGGTTGAGTGAACCGCTGACCCACAGAAGCACCCGATCTCATTTCGAGCCGATTTGCATGCCTCGGGGCATTTTCTCACACTCCAATTGTGGAATGAGCGTCAGTTGTCTTTCCCCCACAAGCCTCATGGCAAGTGCAGACAACGGAGAATCATGGCCAGATAATTAGATTAGCTTGAGAGCTGGTTGAAGAGAGCTTTGGCGCTAATGAAAATGGGAAGAGCTTTACAGCCGAGAGAGGAGAGTAAAGATTTGCATCTAAAAGATGCTCTCTGGTGGCTCCATTTATCCGATTTGTATGAGGTTTTAGACTACGGAAATCTACAAATATGAAAACTTTATCGTATGCAATTTTAAATAAACGCATCTATCTATCCTCTACAAAGAATACCTCAAAGCTCAGATTTGAACACAAATAACAGACAGTGGAACATCCTGAGTTACATTAAGGATTAAGCATGCTGGGATCGACACTGTTTCCTTCAGTCAGTTAATCCAAATCTTCTCTTGATTTAACACTTCTCTGGTAAATCTCAGAGATACAAAGATCCTCAAATTCTTAGCTGCTTCTGTTTCATATTTGTTCTCTCTTTAAGCCCTCTGTTTTAAATCACTCTTCACTTGACACTTTATTCACATTTACTCTCTTCTCACCAATTAGTACGGATATCTTCAGTTGGCTTAACAGGATCAAGATCAGGCGTCCAGTCCTGTGCGATGATGGGCAACGAATGTTTGGTCTAAACTGCACAGCAGGCGCGTTCAACTGAAAATGAGTTTGATCGCGGCCAGAATTCGCGCTTTATATGGTGGATCAGGCCCATTCTGCTCGTTCTCAGCCGCCGTCTGCGTCGCGCAACGGCTGCGATTGCGCAGAAGTCAAAGCTGATGCCACTGTAGCATTTGTGGCTCACAACCAGAGAGAGGGTTTGTTTGCATTTGCAAAGTTGTTCCCAACGCCTTTTTCCCTATGATTTGGTGGTTCTGTGGCAAGTGATAAATCGGCTAATTGCCAGCGGCTTAAACGCCAGCTTAATTAGCCTCAAATGTGAATGGCCCGGTACATGGTTGCCCCGTCATCCCGTCCAGCCCAACCAAGTCAAGCAAAGCCAGGAGAGCAGGCAAGTGGCAATATCATATTTTCAGCATGCACATGCAATTGTTGCAAAGGGCAGAAAAAATGGCAGAAAAAGTAATCGCGAGCAATGTTAATTACCATGGAAGCAACATGTGTACGATCATCTAAGGTCTGGGCCATAAAAAGCGCCCTCTGCGGAACGCCCGCGATTATGCATTTTAATTTTTATGACAGAGCAGCAGCAGCAGAAGCAACAATCTAAAGTTGGAGTTGGAGATTGAGCGCCGCTCATTAGCCAATGATATCCGCCTGGCATTCTGCTCAAGCACCTGTTGCTCCTGCTAAAGATCTCTTCCCAGTGGCATAATTGGGGATAATTGTGCGATTGCAGGAACATGCATATTTAGTGTGCATCTTTATAGTCCGCACAACGATTAAGTAATGCCAGTCATAGAATAGTTGTGGCACCCAGCAGCACCCAGCACCCAGCACCCAGCACACAGCACCTAGCAGCCAGAGGATGCCACATCACGTCACACCACTCTTTTCATTCTGCCAGAGATGCATAATTATGTTGATATTCCAGATGAGCAGATAAACCATCTTGGAGCCGCCGCTGACTCTGCCACTGCCACTGCCACTGCCACTACCACTGCCACGCCTGGCAGGCATTATTAATACATATTCTAATAAGAATAATTTGTTTATTTGTCAAAGCCAGCGGCATTGGCGCCGGCGCTGGCGTTGAGATTAGAGCAATAATAAATTACGCAGCTAATTAAGCGGCGGCTGCCACTGCAGTCACTGCAGCCACAGTGCTGCCACAGTGCTGCCACAGTGCTGGAGTGCTGGAGACAACCAACCACGCAGATGCAAAAGATACAGATACATGCCGCAGATTGCAGCAAGTACGAGCAGCCGTACAAGCAACGAACAGCAGCGACGACAATAATGAACGGTTCGTGTTGTATGTTGCAGCACTCGTTTTCGTATATGCAGGTATTAAAGCCAAACAAAACCAAGCCCAAGTCGGTTCGGACCGGGCCTGGCCGGGCCAAGAGGCCTGGAACAAGCCAACGTAATTAGCCTTGGAATGTCCTTGTGCACGTGACTAGCCCCGGACTGGAGACTCCCCTCTCTGCCCTGTAGTAGTTGTACTCGTACTATGTCTTGGTGTGGGGCTAAATATAAAACGCGCGTGCCTTTGGATCATCAAAACCTTGGCCACTTTCCTAACGAACCCGAAGGCGACACACGTTAGGTGACAATGCTGGGTCTGGGTGTTTGGCATCGCGGCATCGCTGTATCGCTGTATCTGTATAGGCACTCGGAACGTAAACAACTGCAAGCTATCTGGGCGACAAGGGTTCATTAACACCAACTGACAGCTGGCACCCAAGAATGGTCCAAGTCCAAGCCCAATACTCGCATCTGTTTCCCATAGCTGCGAATATTCAAAACGCTGAAGCTTGCATATTAAATCATCACTACAGGAACAGAAGCATCATCATTACCTGCACCACCACCACCACCACCACCACCAGCAGAACCTTTGGACACAAGACACACTCGCTCGAGCATGGCTCATGTAAAGTAAACCAACTTTTGCTTTTTACACCAAACTTTAGACTGAGAAGTACAAAGAAAAAGGGGAGAGATATAAAAAGAAATCCACGACAGAAGATCAACAGAGAACTGGGTCAGAGGCAGCACGATCGCCAGCAGAGAATCCGAGAATTATTGAAAACCCCTTCGAATGTTCGTCGCCCTCCAGAGAATGGCTGAGCAAACAAATTACTCCACGCATAACTGATGGAGTGCGAGGAGCGCTCAAAGGTGCTCGATTGGATAGGAAAATACCCTATACGATTCGGATTTAAGATAACAATTGAACGACAGTCCATTTCTGTGTAGAATTTGTATCCAACTTCCCAGTTAGA
The DNA here is from genome assembly GCF_900245975.1 of Drosophila guanche. NCBI lineage: Eukaryota > Metazoa > Arthropoda > Insecta > Diptera > Drosophilidae > Drosophila > Drosophila guanche. The sequence continues at coordinate 3,390,016 of NW_022995755.1, read as the reverse complement.
ACTATGATCTAATTCGGATCTTACTTATTTTATTTTGTTTATTGTCAAAATGATAAGTGGGAATTCCAAGTTTTTGCCAGTCGAACCCTTTTCATCCCAAACCCTATATACCCATTCATAATTTACATATAGAACATCTTATGATCTTAAGCTTCTCTTATGTTGTGGTGCACTCCACACGAGCCACTACTTGGCTACTTTCTTTAGCCGCAAACAGACAATTACTCTGCCAAAAGCATATTCACTTTATTTGCAATTATTTCGCCGCTTTTTATTGACACAATTCTTAAGCAAACAATTAAAGAATTCATAAATATATACATATGTATACAGAGAAAACACTTCCGGGTTAGCGTATATTATATATTGTAACCATTTTTGGAAATGTTTATCTGTAAATACTTCAATGGTTGCAAATCAGTTGCTCTATATGGGTTCTTTGATAAGAACTGACAAAAGCTTTATTGGAAATTGGGTCTTGCGCAGAGCCTCCGCCATAAGACGAGGTGGCCGAGAGGTTAAGGCGTTGGACTGCTAATCCAATGTGCTCTGCACGCGTGGGTTCGAATCCCATCCTCGTCGAGTTGCAATTTTTGCAACTAACTTAGTTAAGTGAATTTTTTAATTTTTTTATAAAAAATATGAAATATATTATGGATTTCTTTCGGATGGCTTGTTTGTTGTTCACATTTCTGCTGTAGAGCATATTTTGTAACCCTGAGGGGTTAATTAAATCAAGGATATTTTTGCACTATATGTTAGCAATGTCCATAAAAAAAAACCTTTTCGACGAGGATGGGATTCGAACCCACGCGTGCAGAGCACATTGGATTAGCAGTCCAACGCCTTAACCTCTCGGCCACCTCGTCATATAGGATGTACCTTTTTCGGATCGTTTTTTGAAGGAAAGGGTATATGTAATCGCCCCATAAAATGACCTTGAATAGTAACTATTCAATTAAAAACAACAACAATATGCCAATCCATCCAATGTCCAGCTATAAACTATCCTTGAAATATTTTGTAAAAAGAATGTAACATTTCATAAAAAAATAAAAATAATTGCAAAAAGTTTGTTCGACGAGGATGGGATTCGAACCCACGCGTGCAGAGCACATTGGATTAGCAGTCCAACGCCTTAACCACTCGGCCACCTCGTCCCTTGCTCAGGGTAGGTCCAACTTTCGATTAGTTAAGAGAGCAGTAGGCTTGCACACTATTACCGATAGCAAGCAGTGCGTGCAAATATTACACTAGAACTTGTGGATGTGGCCAGCGGGTGTCTGAATTATCAGTAATTTAATGGACAAAAAATATATAAAAAAGTGCGGCCAACATGGGTAAATTATTTTTATGTCATATAATTCATCTATCAGCTGCTCTAAATTGTATTTGACACAAAGATTCTGGTCTCATCAATGACGATAAGAACTATGTGGCAGGCAGAACCGGTTGACGAAATCAGCATCTGTCTGCCAAGGCCGCATGTGACGAGGTGGCCGAGAGGTTAAGGCGTTGGACTGCTAATCCAATGTGCTCTGCACGCGTGGGTTCGAATCCCATCCTCGTCGGGAACTCTTTTTGATTTGATACCATCTTTTATTTATTTTATTTTGTGAAACTATAATTAAATATCTGTGAGATATTAAGTTCTACTGGTAATTAGAAATCAACCATGTTCCGGGTGAAGCAATGTAAGCCATTAAAATAGCGACACTGCGTGTAGTGGCGTGCGGATGGATCGCCCTGGAAGGCGAGATGGTTATCTTATTTCAATTGAAATTAAAGTTTTACGGCCCCGTCAGCAGATGAGAGACAATAATGGCCAGTCAGCAGTATAAAGCAGACTGGAAATAGATACATTGATAACAGCTTAAGTGTCGCTCCGTTCCGATGGTGGCATGCGATGATCTCTGGAATGGGATATGGAGGATGCTGGGGGAGACGGAGAGACCTCGTTTCAGCCAGATGAATTCTCCAGAACTTAAGTTTATTGACATTGAGCGTGGAAAGGGCACGCCCCGCCCGACCAAAGTGTGTCTTCAGAGCCATTAAGACACTGCCCCGGCTGTCGTGTGCTTTGCTTCTGTCAAGGTCGCGCAAGATGGGATCGGAAATAATTGATATAAAATTCGCAAAACTCTGGGGGTCGTTTGGGCCAGCAAAAACAAACAATGCCCATACGAAAAATTAAATTCCAATTGAAAATAATAGTTGTCTTTTGCCCGTGTCTGTTTCGGGCCAAAACAATAAAAGCCATCGGAGCAATTAACTCCATTTCCAATGATTTCTTTCTCGTCCGCTCACCGGCTAATTAATGCACTTTGTACAATTATTGTACAATAATTATGCGATCCAGTAGAGTACCCGAACCATCTGAGATCTGGGGATACTGATGGTGTTTCGTTAGCTTTTCCTTTTTACTGACTGACTGGCCAACAGGTTTTCAATTAATAAAACTTATTTCTCGATCATTAATCGCGGAAAGGCGAAGCAGACGGTAAAAGAATTTTCTTTCAACCATTTGACGGACGACGTGCTGAAATCTTCCTGCCACTGAAAAAGGCCATAAAGCTACCACCATAACCATCATTAACGATCTTCTGTACAACTATCGTTTGCTCTAATTGTCAGACGCTTGGAAAGTTTTGTTTGTGTGTTTTTATTTTTCGTTTATGGCGGGTCTAAATCATCTGGCAATTGAGATACAGACCGCGAATCGTTAGTGGATTGTGGGTGGTGGAAAAAGTGCACAGCTGGAAAAGCGAAATCTTTTTCGCCTGAACTTTGGGACACTTCCGGGGACTTCCCCCCGCAGTCTTTCTTCGAAACACTTGAGGCTATCGTTGTGACTCAATAGGTAGCCAACAGTCTTGACTCAACTTTCGGCATCAGCTTATAACCAATCGCCCCCATTCAACGCAGGCCAAGCTCCAGTGCCCGCCATCAAAACGCCCATTTCAAGCTGCCCCCTTACTCCCTTGGCACTTTCACAAAATCCACCAAAGAATACGCCAAACGCTTTCGGGAACGGATGAGCAAATATTGAATTTTGTGGCTGACAATCGTTGGCACTTGTGGCTGTAGCTGGCCACAGGTAGCTGGTGCCAGTAGCGGTACGTATATTTTCCTTTCGTTACACTTTTCCTTTTTTGCGATCTACAAATATTTGACTTTCGATGAAAGTCAATGCAAACGTGCAGGCAGCCTGACCCCAATCCAGGGGCTTACTCAGAAATGCCACAATTGCCGCCACGCTACAGCAATGCCATCGATGCACGGACATATCCAGATGGTTGGCATTGCATCATAAAACAGCGACTGGCCACAACATCATTCCACATGCATTCCTCGAAGCGGAGTGGCATGGGGTTTCGATCTGCTGGAATAAACACCCCACAAATGACAAAAGCAAATGCTAAAATAAGACCAAACAAAGGCGCAAAGTGCCCCAACCTGAAGCCCAACTGAGTCAGTTAACGAGAAGGGGGGTTTAATGAACCTGCGAATTTATCGCCAATAAAAGATTTGCTATAATTGGGCAATATATAATCGTTGGGATTTAAGCCAGTCGCCGGTCGCCGGTCGCCGGTCGCTGGTCACCGATCTACGGTCGTCCGTCGCATGCCGCATTTGCCGGCTGCTTATCTGACTTATCGGACTGGGTGGGTGTTCCCGCCATTCATCTAAATGGATCTGGGGGGATCTCCTTTGCCCTGTCTCCCTATCGGTGAGCCTCTAAGCCGCTAATTAAAACGTTGGCCATGTAAATGAAGCCTCCGACAGACGGCGAACCCGCTCGAAAAATGCTTAAAAATTCAGTAGCCAAACACGCAAGCGCCACCAGCTAACAGCTAACAGCCAGCAGGCAGCAGCCAGCAGCCAGCAGGCAACAGCCTACAGCCTACAGCCACCAGCGATGAGAGTGTGTCTCTGTCATGTCATTCATGGCAAAGCCCGAGACTCTGTCCAGACGTGGGTATAGCTGATGACTTTGGGGTTGGAGTTGTAGTTATAGTTGAAGTTGGGTCTGTGTTTGGCTTTGGCTTTGGTGGGGTTTACTTACAGGGAGGCAGGGTACAAATTTACACACAGCCGTCTCGTTTGCTTTGGCCATCTATCTATATTGCTTCCGTCAGCATTAAACATATTAGTCTTAATAATTCCAAAGCTCGGTTCACACAAGCCCCGCCAGAAATGAGACACAGATGCAGATACTTGGCGTTTACAGCTTGTTCGTGATTTGTGTTGTCTAATCGTTAACAATTATGCTGGATAGTATGTGGCTGCAGATGGATCTACGCTCCGCCATCAGATGCGTGCAGTTAGTTGGCTCACTCCCGTATCTATATCGGGGAGAACGTGTATCTGGCAGATACATATCTGCCAACCCATCGGTAGCTCTGCCATTTGGCACATGCGAGAGCTTACGCACTTCAACAGACACTTCAGTGTGGACAGAGGCCAGAGTAATTGCCACAAGAGGGTTAGAGGGGAGGCTGCCAAGGCTAATTAATATTTAAAAGTGTTTTGGAACCATCAGCAATGCTGGGAGAATGTACCTAAACGCACAATTTGTTTTATTTGAACGAGTCGAGTACGAACCTTCTATTTGCGCTTGTGTCATTTGCTTTTTTTTGTATTGTTTTGTCTCTGAAATTAGATGGTTTCTGTGGTCCGTAGCTGGGTGAAAGATGCCCCGGACATGGGAAAGTTGCCCAGTTGCGAGTGGAAATGCTTTTACATAATCTCTCTTTGGCAGTGGAAGTTGCTTTTACTTGTTTTAATTAGCCGAAAAGGCACATAAAACCTTGCTCACAAAAGGGGAAGTGATATAATTAACACTAATTTTGCTCGAAATTCGCTATAAATTATGACAAATTTGAATGATTTATTGCATAGACAACTGGCTCATTGGGTCGAATAAGAATTTCTCTCTCTGGCAAAGAACTCCCTTTCGTTCCCATTTAGCCAACACTTCTCAATCAGCGTCAACACATCACGCAAAAGTGTTTAGAGAATGCCAGAGAATGCCAGACCCTCGGCCTTTGGCCAATTAATTTATGATGGATGCAAAAACTTTACCCTCGAAGCGCCACACGCACAGTGAATAGCCCAGAGTGTAGGAGCCGGCACCTGGTGGATGTGGCTTGCGTTGCCCTGTCAAGAGGCAAGACAAAGATGTAAAAAAGTATATGGTCGACTATGAGATACCTGGTATAAAGTCTTATAAATTCTGAAGAGTAGAGTAAAGTAAAGTAAGCAGCCGCCACAGATATTTCTTACATTGATCAGGAGAAAGGCAGCTGAAGCCAACAACTTGCCAATACATCCTTGTACTTATTATACGAGGAATATGTGTAAATACAAAAGATGAGAGAGCACAAACTGCAAAAAGAGAAGCCCAATCCGCTTCAATCCGGAGGGCTTCGTGTTACCTTCAACGGCCTTTGTTGTCGTAGGTTCATTTGTAACTAATTTGTTCACAATATTGGAAAGACAAAGAGCTGGAATTCAGCGCAGGGACCCCAGATACTCTGCAGAAGATGCTACTTTGCTCGTACCAGTGTTGCTTGAGGTGTAATTCAATCAAAAGCTGACTGGACTGGAGTGGACTGGACTGGTCAAGTGGTATTGGGTTTCCTGCTGCGTACAGCTCTGACACTTTCCTGTCGTGATATGCAAATGCCGCCGCAGACTGAGGGAAGTGATGAATCAATTTTCTCCCCTGTTACTTTTGTCAAGCAAATAGCAAAGAGACAGAAGAGTCTGAAAACCCACAAAGTGCATTCGCAAAGTGTAACAGTAAGTGGACAAACAATAAACTGGCTAATTTATGGGTCGCTCTTCGACTAACGATCTTGGAGCCTCTCTTCCACCGATCTAGTATCTAGGGACAGCATAGCTCATCCAACAAAGATCTTGGCTCCGCTTATCCACAGAACATTATGTCTCCCCTCTTACACTCTGACGATCAGTCCGCATCATCCATCGACTAAAGATAATTTGCCAGCATCTGTCTGGTAGCCAACTAGTTAGAGTTAGATGACTTGGACCTCACACACAACAATAAAAGTTGCGCCGGTCCCGGCTCACACTTACAGTTGCTGTCGCCCCACAACGAAACGACGGCGACGACGACAGTAGCAGCAGCAGCAGCAGCAGCAGCAGCAGCGACGTCGGCCGACTGATTTTTGATTTAAGAAGAAAAAAAAAACAAATTACAAACAGTCCGCAGACTCATTTATTTGCCGCACTTCGAGGCGTTCACAACGTTCAAACAACAGCGCGCGCACCACGAAACCAAGCCGATCGACAGTGTCGGCAAAGCAGTGCGAGCAAGCGGTTTACAATTGAATTCAAATTTAAATTCAAATCAACGCAGTACATATGCATAATACGTGAAAATCTATTAATTAAGCGCTACAAGTGATATTAACTTTTAAATAAATATAGAAAAACGTGATCGAACGTGCGCATCCCATAAATTCCATAATTTATGCAGCAAACAAAAGCTAAACCAGGAAGGACACTTGGGCAATAAATTAATCGACGCTTTAAAGTCAATATAATTAAAGAAAATACGTAATCAACAGCATCGACAACTACTAAGAAAGTAAAACCGGCAGCTGCATTCAGAGCCATTTAAAGTGAGTTTTTTGTAGATGCAAATAATCTCGTATTCCCATAGATAATGGGATGCGTTGGGATGGATGGAGTGGTGCGGAGGGTTTATTCATTTGCATTTGACAGCTGGCAGCAGTCCATTAAATTAATCCGCTCTTAATTGCTGGACTTCCGTATCGACAACTCGAGTTCGTTGCCAAAGTCTTTCGTCTTTCATCTTTCACTCACAGCGAGAAGAGGCAGATGACATGATTAATCATGATGAAACCACATAATGGCATAGACACAAGAATGTTGTTCATGCATAAGTGTTGATATAGGCACGAAACCGCACATCAAATTAAGATAATTGAAGTCTACTCACAAGTGGACAAATCAAGATTTTCGCCAGACAGAAGCGATCAGCAGCTCGTGTGAACCGCAGACCATTAGGGATTAGAAATCTAACAAAAACAATTAAATTGTAATAAGCTTTTCCCCAACATCTGACTGCGTGCGTGTATGTGTGGTCCCATGGGCTCTTTGTTCTTTTATCGGTCCCGAGGTCATATATCATCCCACATTTCTAGATATTCTGCAATTTTTCAGGTTGGCAAAACACAAAGCCCCAGGCCTTAGGCAGTTCTGTAGACAAATGTCTAAATCGAAGGGGGGCGATTCCAGAAAATATTAGCATATCGTAGAATCTGTTGACCCAGGAAAGGGGCGCTCCAAAACGTTTACGCCCCGAAAATTGTGTTTTTCCGCCGCTTGTTCTACGATTTTGATCGGTGTTTCGTTTAGGCCAGCCGACAGCTTGTTGTCTGCTCAATTTTACCAGATTTTCTGTTTGGACCTCTCGGGTTGATCAATTTATTTTGTTGTTGTTGTATATATTTTTTAAAGGCTCATCATTAATCACTGAAGCGTTGAAATCTGCCCCGCCAGATGGCGCTCGACACGCTCATTAGCGTAATTGCTCAGTCGGCGTCGCTGTTGGCGTCGCTCTTTGAGGCTTAGAGGCTTTGATTAGCGTGCATTAAATGCTTTCATTTAAATCAAATCGAAACGAAAATTACCCACCCGAGAGTAGTCGTGGTATGTGTATTACACGTGTGCATGTGTGTGTGTGTGTGTGTGTGTGTGTGGGGAACGTGAGAAACTTTACAATGTAAAGGCGAAAGATTTTGCGCTTTGATGCGCCCAGACAATTTATTTATTATTAAATTATTCGGCTTTGGCATGATGTGACTTGCAGAAATCACTCTTTGATTATTATCCGAATTCGGGTGTTGGCTGTTAGGTTTTTGGGTTTTGTATTTTGATTTTCAACTCCCCATCCATCAAATGCTGAAACAATTAGGGGAGCACTTCGCGCGTGTGGGTCGAGCACTTTCCATTGTCTTTTGCCTTGACACTCTCTGGCTTCTCTTTGCAGCATGACGCCCCGGCTGCTACACTTGGTGGCACTGTTTGCGTTGGCCAGTCTGGTCCAGGCCTTTCCCTACTCCTACCACATGAGAGCCCCCTCGCCGCTGCCAATCGATGGCCTGGAGGCAGAGGGTGGCCCGCTGGCCAACAGAATTGTGGTGCAGTCACCGTCGCTGGACAATGTGTATATGGATTATGTGGTCACATCGAAGCCGCTGAACCTGCGGAAGTACAACAAGAACGGCAGTAAGACGAAAAAAACGAAAAAGGATTCCAAAATCTATTATATACCCGTACCCCCACTGCCCTTCCGTCACATACCCGGCATCGGTCTGGACTATCAGCCCATGAAAATCAATCCCATCCTGCTGGAAAAGGAAACGCAGACGACGCAGGCGCCCCAGCAGAGCACCACAGTCCGTCCATTAGCACTGAAGCCAATGCCGGGCAAACCATCGATGGATTCCAATAATCTGGGCTACTTCTATCCCAGCAAACTGTTGCGGGTGCAGCACCAGAAGGATTACTACTTCAACGGACGTCCCCATCGGCTGCAGGTGGCCCATGCCGATGCCAAGTCCGCCCTGTCTGCCCTCAATCTTAAGTCCAAGTTCTACTACAATAAAAATATTATTTATTAATAACTTTAGCTAGCAAACAATTAAACCATTTAATGCGTTTTTCTCTTGTTGTAACCGAATATCTTAAGCAGCTTTGGCAAAGCCTTTCAAGTGGATCATATTTCCCATTGCCAAATTTGGGTCATAAACGTACGAATGGGGAGAAAGAAAGCTCTGGCTAAGCGGAGGCTCCATTAATTTTGATGATATCTGTATACATACGATCGTGATATAATAGTCCAACCATCATTATTATCCCGGCTTCCGCATCGGCATCGGCAGCGGCAGCGACAGCGGCATCGCAGTAGCCATCGGCATCATCACATCTTCACGTGTGGCCTGGCAGTCTTTCCAATCCATTTAGTTAATGTAATTACTGTCACCGTTGTTCCCTCAAATTCCAAATGTTCATTCAACAAATGTTATGCAACAAATAGACACGAATGTGAGGCTTCCAATAAAGTTAAAAAACTTCAAAGTTAATCAATAGAACAGTGGCAGTATTTGCATATCTCCAGGGCAATTTGCACTGAAAGAAACTGAAATTAGGGCAATTAGAAAACAATTTTGTATGCAAATTTTGTGTAGTGCCCGTTGGAGTTGGAGTTGGAGTTGGGCAGCTCCGACTCATTAGATGATTGGAAGCTTTCACTCGTGGAAATCTGATGCGAATGCGTGAGAAAATTAAGCAACCGAACCGCTGGGGAACACTGAACTATGGCCAGAACGTTAGGCCTGGCCAGCGGTGCGTTGCCACAACAGGGCGCCTAGCAGCGGCATTCAAGTTATTGAACAAATTCGTTGCCGGGGTAGCCCCCTTCGTGACCCATTCTCTACCAGTCTGAGGTCTTCATCTAACTCGAAATCAGATCCCAGCAGGCACTTTTCCGATTAGTTTAACCACCCAGAATATTCCCAGAAAAAGGTACAACTAAATATATATTTTTTGGAGTGAAAAGATGAGTGCCCCGGAGTGTCCTCCGGCCTTTGTGTGCAATGTGCAGCTAAATGTGGATGCCTCAGAGCGGCCCAAGCAGCCAGCGGGCTGTGCTACCTACGATGCGAACAGCACCGAGTCGGAGCACACGGAGGAGTGCTGCGTGGAGCTAGAGAATGTCACGGTCAAGTTTCACATCTCTGATACGGATATCGTGGCCCAGGTGTATCCCAACTGCATGACCCTGGCCGAGGTGAAGCAGGACATATCGCGAAAGTTCGAGGTGGAGCCACAGCTGCTGGTGCTCAGGCAGGACAATCATCCACTGTGCGACTCCCTGCCTATCAATGCCACCAAGTTCGATGAGTTCGGGATACACGAATTCCAGCTGGAGCTGCGCGTGCCCAAGGACATAGGGAAAGAACCAGTTCCCAAGCTAGATCTGGATGTCTACTACGAGTGAGTGGGGAGATTGTAGTTTTCAGTTTGAACCTTCAACCAACTTCAACCTTGAAAATCTCCCTCAGCAAGCACCGCCTAGCGGACTTCATCACTGTCCACATCCCTGGCGAGGACACGGAGGATGGTCAGCCCAAAAATGTGGTGGTGGAGATTGTGAATGCTGCCATCGTGAAGCCCTTTCTGTGTGGCTACAGGGACAGGGCCAGCGGCAAAGAGTATCTGGATGCCTTCTCCCAGACGGGGCCTTACTTTGACAGATGGAAGGCCAGGCGCTACTACTCCAGGGATACCCAGACCTGGGAGCCCAAAGAAAAAACTCTGGTGGGTGGAATGAATCTCAAATGATCTGCTAGGTTGCTAATTTCCTGTTTCTGCTAATCCCCTCTAGAACACAGCCCATGAGCAGTCGGTGCAGTGCCATCTAGATGGCATCAATGTCCTGTACGTGTCGGCAGCCAACGATTTCATCATCGTTCCTGGCAAATACCAGACCTTCGCCCAGAAGGAACGTTCAGAGCGGAAGTTGGAGAAGATTCACCTCATACAGCGCAACTGGCGGCGTTGGATCCTATGGAAGTACATCCGCATTCGCGCCAAGGAGTATCGGTGAGTGCAGAACGAAGACTTAAGCCAAAAAGCTAATCCCTTCCCTCTCCAGTCGCTTGGTGCGCAATCGCGAGGAGGAGGAAGATCGTTACGAAAAGTGCGTGGAGCAGCGCGTGGATCGGCAGCTGGCGCTCAAGCAGTTTCCCCGCTCCAAGGATGACTTTGATCTGCTGTACGCCGAAATTTGTCTCTGGAAACGGGCCGAACTAAAGCGGATTGCAGCAAACTATGAGGGTCCCGCCCGCATCTCCGAGGTGAACATTCTGCTGGACAAGGAGATCCAACTGCTGAACGGGGTGGAGCGGCAGCGTCGTCTCGTCTGCAAAGCCCTGGAGGACTTTCGTAAGGATCAGTTGCTCAAGAAGATGGGCAAACCAATCGAATGGATTGGCTACAAGGACTGCAAGATCCACATGGATCTCCTTAGCACTCAGCGCGTTCGCTTTCTCACCGAAGTCTACAAGGATCTGCGAGTGCCAGTGGCAAGAGATGTACGCCTAACCCTCATACGTCGTGTCATGGAGATCCTCATGGAGGAGACTTGCTTTCCCGACTTTCCTGAGGTTTGGCTGTGACCCAAAGAATCATTTTACTCTACTTAAATGGTGTTGCACATTTCCAGCTCTTTGACCTGTTTGAGCGCGAGAAGAATTTGCTGCTGTATGCCACATCAAGCGATGTGCAAATTCTGCGGAAGCGCCAGAACATTCTCTTTTTCGAACTGATCAAGTTCCAGAAGAGCGAACAGAACAAAAGTGAGTGGATCCATAGAGTCAAACACTTCTAAGGCGTAATCTCCTTTCTCAGGGGCTCCCTCTCGCATGTGCATCGTGTGCAAGAAGGTCAAGGAATTCAAGGAGTTTGCTATACGCACACGTCAGAGTCATGTGGATACCTGCAAGAGTTGCTACTACCTTAAGGTGGGTTAAGTCTCAAATCAATCTCCAGTTTCCTATGCTGATTAATAGGATCTCCCTCCAGCTAACGGCCACAGAGAACACGGTGTACCAATCCATACTGAGGTGCGTGCAACGCGATGAGCGCAAGCGAAAGTGCACCACATCCTTTGCCTTTGTGATGCAGTCGGACGATGTGCGCCACATCATTGACAAGATCTGGCATGGCCACTCGGCACTCAGCAAGACGCAGAATCTCAACGAGTTGAGGTAAGGGTTAAATCAATAGTTATAGGCTCCTATTTTGACTCCTTCCTTAGATTACCGCGCTGGAACAAGAGCGACGATTGGGCCCCATGGAATTGTGTGTGTCTGACAGAACGGGAGACACGCGATCACTACAAGATCGAGGAAATCGAGAAGGTGTACGATCCCAAGTTTGTTTTGCATGTCAGCAATCGTCACATGTTGGCCCGAAGTCTGTTCCAAACGCTGGCAGCCGTGGCCATCGAGTTTCAGGAGACTGGCCAATGGTGGAAGGTGGGCATGAACAAGCAGCGCTCCAGCAATTTGGATGCCGTCTAAAGGCAGTGTAACTTTTCTTATATGAACTTAAAATACAGATATTCCATCGCTTAAATTAAAGGTTTAATGAACATGCAAAGGCAGATGTTGTTTAGCCTTTAATTCAGCGCCTAATTTTACATTTACAAAATTTAAACAAATTTCAATTTTGATTAAACATTACAAGGGAAATTAAATAAACTACAACTGCAATTATTTGCTACTAACAATCGCCTTGAACTTTGCATCCAAATACTGAACGCGCTTCAGCAGCTTGTCGCTGGTGCTGAACTCATTGTACGGCACTGGTATGACCTGGTAGCCACTCTTCTCCAGAAGATCGATCGTTAGGTTTGTCACTCCGCTGGCACTGCGATGCGTGCCATGGCAAATGTCATGGAAATCAATCACCATTAGCGCCACCCTAGAAAACGATTCATTAAGTGCCACTTTGGTCCAGCAAAATGTGGTGTAACTTACTTAATTGCATTTGGATTCTCCTTGTCCAAAGGTAGGGGATTTCTATTAGCATCAAATTGACAAAGCGCATCTGAAAGTTGTCACGATTATAAGAGAGTTTGAAAATGGAAGATTAAAACATTTCTTTTACCTATAAGAAAGCCCATTTTGCTGTCCACTGACGTCTGAACATGGTTAGTGGCAGGCAGAAGGCTCTTGAGTGCATCAAGCATGCCGTTTACCAGAATTTGTTTTGTCTTCGTGTGGGCCATGGGCACTTGGTAGGCAGGACTATCGGCTGGCAGCAAGACACCCTTGTAATCTGTGACCAAAAGCTGCGCATAACTATTCAGATTCAGTAGCCTCATCTTGGAGACGGGTGTCAGGCCAGACTTGTCCTTTTCCAACTTCTCCAGGAATCCAGGACTGTGAAAAGTAATCAATCAGATGATTAAGTGATATATTTTTGGATTTAAAACTCACCTTAAGACCGAATCAAGGTGCTTGTGTTCCACCAGCCCGAGCATGGTCAGGGACCAGACATAGCTCAGCCATTCAGATTGTTTGGTAAAGTCCTCCCGCACAATGGATTTCGCCAGTTTATTGCTCACATCTTCAAGCAGGGCACTCTTGAAATTCAGCAAAGACGATGTGAGGAAATACGCGCTGAGATCTTGTGGGCGGCAGATTTCACTGTTCTTCACCAGCCACTGCGTCAGCGATTCCAGAATATCTAACAGACAGGACGCGTTAATATAGAGAGCAACAAGAACAGCGAGATTCTCCATGGACTAACCCAAATCTCGATATCGCAAAATGCCCAAGCTGGTGAGTATGGATCCCACTACCGCTGACTTGTCTACGTTCTTTGGCAGAGCTGCTTGCACATCAGCACAGACCTTGGCGCTCAGCACCGAGTCCTGGAAGTTCAGCGTGGCCATGGCATAAAGAACATCCGCCGACTGCTTCAGGTCCAGGGGTTCTGAGGCGCTGCTGATGTTGAAGGCCAGCGAGCGTAGCAGGGGAGTGCTTCGTCGCTTCCGCTGTGCCAGAGTACTCATCACCTTGACCATTTGGGGCAGGCTGATGCTGGCAATCAGCTTAGCCGCCTCATCGTCTCCGGCCACGCCGAGCACAGTGTTTAGATCGTCCGTGCGGAATCCGGAAATACGTTTGCTGCTTCCGTTGGCAGCGCTGTTGTTCTTGTTGTTTCCGCCGCCATTCTTGGGCACGGTGCGGCCCAGCATGCGGCAGATCCGCAAGAATCTGCTGTCATTCTCGAACTCGGCTATCTTGACGCGGTCCACGGTGCTCCACTCGGCCAGTATAGAGACGATCCTAAGAGCATGCTGGCGCGAGAAGGCGCTGTTGTTTTCCGTGATGGTCAGCAATCCGTTGACCGATTTCGCATTGATAATGCGCTCATCGATGCTGCTGGAGGCGGGAGTCTTCTTTTCAACCTTTGGGCTCTCGTTTCGCAGCGACTCAAAGGCAGCAGCAACCAATTGGCCTGCAAATAACATGATTCCGATTAGCTTAATCCAATTGGATGGGCAACGTACCTTTCGGCTTCTTTTCATCCGTTGCCGGTGTGCGAGCTTCAGTCTCGCTCATCTCGGTCCCCTGCCCAGTGGCTGCCGTAGCCAGTGGACCACTTGCCGACCGGACATTGCTGCTGTAGGCGGCCCGGCGGTATATCTGCGTGACAATACTGCCGGCAAAGCGTTGTAGTCCCAACATTTTCAGTTATGCTCCCAGCGGCGACGAATCTCACTCTTCACGCTGCAAAAACCAAAGAAGTTTACATAACCTTTTTGTTTACATTTTTTTCAAGCAGAACCAGCATGGCAGAGCAGTGCTTAGTCAAAAGCAGACGCCACATGGACCAATTGTGAATGTGTTTAGCAAAATCAACCGTGTTTCATTTAATATTTGTACTTTTTATTCAAACTTTCCTATAAAACGTCGAGAATCGCAGATGACGGAAGCGGCAGCTGATTGTGAAGTGCTGCAACCAGGGCTGCCAAAACCATCGATATATCGACATATTCATCGAACATTAGAAAACCAAATTAGGAAAACCAAATAAGTAGGAGATTGATTTTCCCACACCACATCCTTTTTAAGTTTAATTTAGTTAGACTTTGAAATCCTACTTTTTCGCTCAAACAATATCGATTTCAACCAGCGGACAATTGCCAAAGACTTGACACTATCGATAGATCTATTCATATTTTTCCATCCCTAAAAGACAGCTCACCAGAAATTTTGCTGCTGTGATTTTAATTTTGGTTTAAATTTTATTTAAATTTGTCGGAAACTGCACGCGGAGTGCGCAAGATCAGCAACTAGAGCAGCAGTAAACACGGAGTGCACAATATTCATGCAAAAACCCATCTCATTAGCAGTTGCACACACCAAAAAAACAACAACGAAAACGAGTTCGAGTGCGAGCTGTAGTTGAATTTTTCAGCCAGCAGCCAGTCCGAGATTGTGTGAAAAATTCCAGAGGATAAAATTGCTTTAAAATGGTTGATAAATTTATAAGCATGTGGAAAGTGCGCGAATTGGCGGACAAAGTGTAAGTTGTCAAGATAGTGATAATGGTGGTACATACACATGCACTCAAGATAATGGAATAGTGTGTACAACATTCTCTTGAGGAGACACTCCCACGCCCATGCCCAATTGCCACCCCCACCCCACACTTACACTTGAGCGGACAGGTGCTAATATTTGATTTTCGTGCCTGCTAAGGAAATAGGTTTGGACATGCTCCTAATTTATGGGTAATAGTAGTCATTCAAGATGCATTTTTGGTGTGGGATTATGGTCGTTTTTGTTTCTGCCTTCAAGGTTGTTCGTTTTCCGAAATGAGCTCGACTCGCAGCCACATAAACACAAAGACATTCCCCTGTACACAAGCCCAAAGCAGCAACAGCAATGTGTTAGTGTGTGTGTGTGAAGCTTTATCAAGAAAACATTTTGTTTGCCTTCCGCTGCGCTGCCCAAATATAACAGAAGTAAATACATGTATTTCCACCTGTGTTAACACTTCCAATGACTTTCCAGTGAAATTTTCGTTTTGCCATCAACTTATTAATTACTTTCTGTTGGCCACTTTTTGCTGCTGCTGCCCTGTGCGTGTTCCAACACACCTGTGGTTGGCGCAACTGTGTGTGTTCCCTCCCCCAAATGTGTCGATCGGTTTCCCTTTCTCATTCCTCCGGACCTTCCGTTCCACATAAGTGAACGCAAGTTGCAGGCATGCCATTGTTGGGGGGCTACTACTTTTTCTGCTAGCACTTTCCGGGACTGGTGCTCTGGGGCTTATCTAGAAGCTGATAAGGGCCTCTGGCCCAGTTGCGACAATTAACACTTGACGCGCTCCCATCACGTTTCGAATGTCATACCGAAGCCATGTTTTGCTTCAGCTTATCGTAACAACTTTAAGCCCTCTCCGCTGGCACATCGTATATCTTAAGTTTTCCAATGACCAATTCCCTTCCCGCCTCTGTTTTGGTTTCCCGCAGCACCAATGTCGTGATGAACTACACCGAGACGGAGGGCAAGGTGCGGGAGGCCACCAACGATGATCCGTGGGGACCCACGGGGCCACTCATGCAGGAGCTGGCCTACGCCACCTTCTCTTACGAGACGTTCCCGGAAGTCATGTCCATGCTGTGGAAGCGCATGCTGCAGGATAACAAGACCAACTGGCGACGAACCTACAAGGTGAGTCCGTTTTGTGTGCTCTAATTGGATTGATCTGAAATGGAAATCTCCCTTTACAGAGTCTGTTGCTGCTTAACTATTTGGTGCGCAATGGGTCGGAGCGAGTGGTGACATCATCGCGGGAGCACATCTACGATCTGCGCTCGTTGGAGAACTACACTTTCACCGACGAGGGTGGCAAAGATCAGGGTATTAATGTTAGGCATAAGGTACGAGAGCTTATAGACTTCATTCAGGATGATGATCGCTTGCGCGAGGAGCGCAAAAAGGCGAAAAAGAACAAGGACAAGTACATTGGCATGAGCAGCGATGCCATGGGCATGCGTGGCTCCAGTGGATACAGCGGCTATAGTGGAGGCGGTGGCGGCAGCGGCGGTGGCGGTGGCAGTGGTGGAGGCTACAACGATGGAGATTGGCGCTCAAATCGTGGAGACAATTGGTGTAAGTATCATCAATCGAATGGATGGATAGTGGAACATATATTAATGAACCCATTGCAGACTCTGACAAGACCGCCGGGGATCGGTACGAAGATGAAGATACTCATTATGATGGAGAGCGCGAGGGCTCTGACAGCGATTCCCCGAGTCCCAGGCAAGTATTCAAACAATATGCGCAATCAATCACACAACATCTAACTATTGGAATCTTCCTGCAGACGCAACTATCGCTACAATGATCGGGCAAGTCCCGCCGAAGTGGCCACCGAGACCACCAAAGCGCCCAACCTCAACATGAACATTCGTACAGGCAAGAGCGTTGTCAGCTCGCCAGTGTCCAAGCAGCCTGTTTCGGCTTCGGCAGCGACTTCTTCTGGTGTGACCAAGCCGACGCTATCGCAGAAGAAGATCGATCTGGGTGCGGCTGCCACCTTTGGCAAGCAGCCGCCGAGCAGCGCTGCTGGCATACACTCGCCAACGCACCGCGACACACCCACCAGCCTGGATCTAATGGGCTCACCCAGCAGCAGCCACAACAACAATTCACAAAGCAATAACAATGATCTGCTCGATGATCTGTTCAAGACCTGTGCCACAACTCCAGAGAAGACGCTGAACAGTGCCGCCGTCATTGTGGACGACGATGACGACTTCAATCCACGAGCCCCGGAAGCCGGACAGCAGGAGTTTGGTGACTTTGCGTCTGCGTTTGGGGGCAGTTCCTCGGCTCCTGTCAGTGAGCCACCGTCAACGGGCATACTCCCAGCGGCCAGCAATGATGAGTTTGCCGACTTTGCCGCATTCCAAGGCTCAACGACATCCACCTCGGCGCTCGATGGCAATCTGTTGAAGACAGCGACACCAGCGAACGATTCCTTTGACTTGTTCAATGCGTCTCCAGCAGCAGCCGGAACAGCGGGCACAGCCACAGATCTTCTCGCTGGACTGGGGGATCTGTCGATACACCAAAGCATGCCAATGGGTGAGTTCTTAAAGTACTCTAGATAGAATTAGATGTAGACTAGAGTTAGTTATAGGATTAGGCTTAGGATCTTTTATACGAGTATTTACAAGAGTATTTAGGAAACGTTGCATGTCGGCGCGCCTTGGAGCTTGACTAGAGCCCATTATCTCTAGCTCGGGCTCCCCCCCATCCCACACAAACACATCACACACACACTCCTCCACCCACACACACATAAACGGCAACATATTCCAATCGGATGCACTCGTTCTCTTCTCTCATTCTCTCTCGCAGCAGCAGCAGGAGCAGCTGTTGAAATGCAGTTGGCAGCCACAAGGCAGGAGTCGCTGCCACCGCTTCCCCCACCGCCAGAGTGGGTGCATCAGGCCCTCGCTAAGGCTGTTAAAGATCTGAATGATTTGGGGCAGGTTGAGAGCTCATCAGATGCCGCCCTGGTGGCAGCCACTCTGCAGAAACTTCACACCTTGAATGCCCTGCCTGGATATGCCACGCCTGAGCAGCTGGTGGGAATCGATCGCCCGGCATTCGATTGGACTGCACTGGTGGTGGCCAATGGCGAGTACTCGGCCTTGCTGAACCAGCTGGTTGGATTGTTCAGCCCGGAGTGGCCAGAGCCAGCCCGCGATTTGGATGTCGTCAATCTGCTGCGGATGGATCACAGTTTTGCGTACACACAATTGGCCTTTGAGACGCTGCACCGACAGCTGGACAGAGTCCCGATAACAATCAGCTCTCTGTTTGGAGCCCTGCTGCAGGATGAGTGCCTGCTGTCGATTAGCTTGCTGCACATTTCGCGCCAGAGGGCCGTGCTGATGCAGCGCTTCGCTCGCACAATTAAGGTGTTGCCCGAGAGGCTGGTGGAGGAGCATGATGCCCAGGTGAGGCAGTTCATTCAGCTGATCATTGGACTGCCGGGTGAGGTGGCCAATCGACTGGGCCGTCAGCTGCCGGACATGTACGCCCCCACGCAATATGGACATCTGCTGCTGCGCCAGTGGCTGCGGTCTCTGCACTTTGTGCTGCAATGCGAAGAAAGTTCGGAATACTTTGATTTGTCGCCGTACTCGTGGCTGCTCTCACAGCTGGTCAATCACTTTCATGATGCCGCCACCTTGGAGTATCTCTTGCGTGTGCTGAAGGACTACGCCGTGGCACCCAACGGACGAAAAGTGGTCGCTTCCATTCTGCTGGAACTGGAGCCTGCAGCATGTCTTAAGGTGGCTCAGTCTGCCCTCTCGGCTCAACTCAATCTCTATGTGCTGCTTGGAGCTGCTGCCCTGGAGTCTGCACCCCACTGGAAGCACTGCCTGCTGCAGAAGCTGCCCCTCCAGCGGACGCCCAGCGAAAACAAACAGCTCTTTCCCCTGGTGTCCTACCTGCACGTAGTGGCTCCCGCCCAGCTGCAGGTGCTCTTCAATCAGCTGCTGGGAATCTGGTCGAAGCGCATCTCCCTGCAGAAGTTGAGCGGCCAGGAGCACTTGGCCATATCCAAGCTGCTCGTGCTCGCCGGAAAGTGTCTCTGCAAGGGACTGGATGTGGGCCTGGACAGCAAGCGGCAGCTGCACGACGGACTGAGTCATCATCTGGAGTCGCCGGATGCCCTGCAGCGGCATGTGGGCATGAAGACAGTGGAGCTGCTGTTCAACTTTATGGAGCAGCCGGATTGCAAGGACGAGGATCGCCTGCGCTTCAACTACGATTCCATGAGGGAGACGCGAGATTGGCACATTTTTGAAGAGTTCGATGAGTTGGCTCTGTTCGAGTGCCCCCGCAAGTCGGAATTGGACGAAAAGCCCAGTCCAGAACATGTCAAGGAATTGGAGGCACATCTGCGACAGTTCATGGGCAGTCCGGAGGAAGAGCAAACCGTTCAGATCCCAGAGGAGACGAAGGATAAACCGTCAGAGGTGAAAGAGAATCTCAAAATGCAGTTGGACTCGGATGATGAGCCGCCATTGGACTCGGATGATGATGATGATGGACTGAAGCCGTACGACATGTCCAATGACATTTCAAACACCCTCGAACAGCGACCCAAGTTCCTGCTGGACCTGTTGCAGCTCCTTCGCTCAAAGTGCGAGAACTATCAGGTCTTTGAGGGAGCTCTGGGCACAGCCGAACAGCTCATACGCGGCCAGCTGGCCAGGCACGATGCCAAGCTGGCCCTGGACCTCATCCGACTGTTCATCACACTGGAAATGCAGTTCTATTTCGAGGACTTTGAGCGCACGCAGTTCAACTGTTGCGTAGCCATCTGTGTCGCCCATCCTGGCCCCTGTGCAGAGTACTTGTGCCGACAGTTTCACACAGACAACTCCTGCTATGCGGCCAATGTGCGCATTCTGATCCTCCAGGTACTGGCAGCAGCGGCCAAGGAAATTTCAGGTGACACTAACGAAACGGATGAGAGTGTATCGTTGGACATTGTACCGCCGGCGGCCAAGCAGCCACGCAAATTTAAACTGCAGAATGAGGAAGACAGCCCAGCGGAACGTCTGGCTGCCGCACAGCGGATCATACGCGAGCGCCTGCGGTCGAAGACAAGGCGGTACTTCAGCAAACCCAAAACCCATTTGGGTCAGCAGCAGGAGCGGGCTAACCCGTACCATGCCGTGGCAGGAACATTCTTCTTCAGCCTGGTGCGTGGTCAACGCACACGCCAGATGCTGTACGTGAAGTATGAGGACATTGCGCACAACATTGATACCCAGCTGCTGGTCAATCTGCTGCACACGCTGTCCGTGCTGGTGATGTGCTCGCAGAATTGCACGCTGCTGCCCATGATGACCCGCGAGATCTTTGATCTGTGCGCCTTTGTGCGCTTCAATGTCGAGGCCCGAGTCCGTGCGGCCACGCTGCAGTTGATTGGCATCGCTCTGGTCACCACGCCCGCCCAGGTGCTCACGCAGCACTTTGCCGAATCGCTGAATGAGCTCCAGCGCTGGCTGGATGACTTTGTGCGCTCGCCCTTGGTGGGTGGCGAGACCTCGGAGGAATGCCGCGACCTGGCCCAACAAATACTGAGCACATGCTACACGCTCTTCGATTCAGCGGCCATGGAGCAGGCATCCTAGAAATACATTCCTCTGATAACACGGTGTCCTTAACATTTCATAGTAGTATTAAGCTGATTTTAATATAATATGTATGTATGTGTAACTGTTGGAACTATGTATCTTTATGTATTCCAAAGCTTGCCAAAAAACAAAAACAAAAAAACTAAAGCCATTGTATCGCAGGTACTAATACAGATATCAACAGATTTATTTCATTTCAACTATGTCTGTTCTTTTATTTATTTGTTTCCTTTACTCCCACACTGCATATATGCATATACACACAAATCGGATATGATTTCGTTAACAAACAAAACATATTTATGTATGTACATTCTTCCTTCAATTGCGATGCGATCGATTGCGAAAAGCATTTCTCAATATTCCTGGCATTGTGTCGCAGTCGCAGCCGCAGCCGCGGACGCACTAGGTAAACGATAAAACTGAACAGAAAAATCAAATCTAGAGCAGCAGCAGCTTCGGCAAGCGCACACTCTAGCTGTAACCGAGATACGAGTACGAACTATCCTATCGTATCTTTTGTTTATGTCATTTGCACGCGACAACTTGTTTTTGCTGCGCTTGCGCTCATCAATGCTTCCAGTAGTTGATCACACATCACATCATCCAGTAGTCTCGCGCACAGTCACAGCTACACATACACAGAAGCTTCTTTTTTTTGTACAAACTCTGTTCATATTTATCATGAGGCAAACACTATAATATTTGAATATATTCCATCCGCTCTTTGCAGACAATATGTTGCCGCCCATTGCCGCCGTCACGGGCAATAATCTGCTGCAGCCCATGTCCATATCCAATAATAATAACACCACAAATGGAGGTGCTCCAGCTGCGGTCAGTGCCGCCGCCCAGGCAGCCAATGTGGGTGCCACCTGGTCGGGCAATCTGAAGGCCGGTAACCTCAACATTGATCTGGACAATCTGCTGATGAGCAAAGCGGGCAAATCAAATGCGCCCGCTCTCTCGATGAATGCTTTAAAGACACAGAGTCCGGCCAAGACACAGGCGCCGTTAAATGTGCAGACGACCGGCGGATTTAGCGGCCTCTCGCCCCTAACCAGCCCCAATCTGTTCGGAGCGCAGCAGCCACAGTCCAACATTCCACAGAACCAAGCAGCATTTGCCAACTTCGGAGCGTTCCAGCAGCAGCCGTCACAGAATCACAGCAATAATAATAATAATGTAAACAACAATGGCAGCGCGTCGGCCTTTGATTTGTTTCAATGATATTGTTTAGCTTAATTAACTACTCCCCCCTTCTATACACACACAACTTTCCACGCACTTTCCGCACATTTCCACGCCATATGAGGCCATCTACGTGTCTTCTAGCAACCCCGATTCATGGCTGTATAAAGTGTAAGCAGCTGAAGTGTTTGTTTATAAATTGATTGTTAAAAAAATCGCAATTCTAAATTTTCCCTGCACTTCCTTCCTTCCTTACGATACTAACCCTACGATCACGATCACATATGAATTATACATCCGTCCCATGTGTCCACTCGTAAATTTTGAATGAATGTTGTCATCAAATGCAATAAGTAATAAAGAAAGGAAACGAAATATAAATGGTTGTACCAAAATGGATATGTTAGCACAACACTCTTGGACGGATGATTATCTCCGTTGATGATTAGTCCGGATTAAGCATACTGGTCACGGACCAATCCATCATTGAAATTGTTAAACAAACAACAAAAATACTACCAACAATTAAATCCAACAATTTTTAGCAATAGTTAAAGTTACGATGTGTCTGTATATAAAAATTATATGTAAAACAAAATATGAAATATAAAAGAATTGAAAATGAAAACAATTATTTCCATGTTCAAATCAATTATTTATCAATTGGTTTATTTAATTTTGTCATACCTGATATATATTTTCTTAACATAAACCTAAATTGAAGTGGAGTCGGATGCTCAAACTGTTCACCTTTAGGCCGCATGGCGATAAAAAAGTTCTCAACAATGTCTTGGGAGAGACGACTTGTAAAAATGTATTGCATCTCGTACTTTTCCGATAGATAGCAATACAAACCTTCAAGGGATGCATTGTTGACTAAAATGCCTTTTTGGAAGGGCAGGCTGTGGGCTCCCACTCCAAGTATCTCCGAGCTCATAATCTCAGACATTTTGGCCAAAATGCCTCGTTGGATTTCGATTTGTTTGCCATAAGGCTGCGTCGGTTCGATGGAATTTGATGTTGAAGACTTTGAGTTGAAGACCGCGAACCAATCATTGATAATTTTAAAAAGATCAGCGGTTTCGGATGCGTTCTGTACGTTATAACCCAATGCATTGCATCGTCGTATGAAGCTGCCGGTTGTATTGGAGAACAGTTGCGTTGCCAATTTGATATTCTGTTTGGCGAGCGGTCCAATATTAAGGTGATTATCGGTAATATTGAATGACATCGACACATCTGGCTTAGCACAGTGGCTAATTGTCTGCTGGACTGTCGATTTAGTCAATCGTTTTCCGTTGATGATTAGTCCGGAGTCAACATACTGGTCACGGACCAACTTTATCAGATGTGGGGTATCCGAGAAAACGAATATTTTCAAATCTTCATCCGCTGGATGGGTAAACCAATTCCTTGCTAAAACAAAAAATAAATTAAATTTCGGATTTTAACTCGTATAAGAAACTTACTCTCCGATATGCCAAGCTCTGTCCATAATGTTTGATTTCCAGCGCCCAAATCAGAGACAATAGCTACTACGGGATAGCCTCTTTTGTGCAGTTTGTTTATTATTGAATGCAGAGTGTCCGCGTCCATTAGAGTACTGAAATCGAAGAATACTGGCTGCTCCCAAGACTTATTCAAGCCACGAGCTATGGCCAGTTGAACATAGGTGCTTGGCTCATAATCAACATCCGCTGAGCTGTCATGCTCGAATGCAGCAGCAACCTTCATTTCATCAAAGGACAAAACGCATAGCTTATCCACTTCGGGCATTTCCTCATTTTCCATGAGATCTATAACGACATCAAGGGTACCTGTACTGATGTTAACATCTGCCAACCATCTGTATAATGTTGCTCGACTCGGCAAAGGAAATCCTTTTCTATAAAGATGATTGTATGCAGGAGGTCCCGCGGTATGAAGGCAAATAGCAGCAGACATGTCTGTTGCATTAAATACGGCTCTNATTGATAATTTTAAAAAGATCAGCGGTTTCGGATGCGTTCTGTACGTTATAACCCAATGCATTGCATCGTCTTATGAAGCTGCCGGTTGTATTGGAGAACAGTTGCGTTGCCAATTTGATATTCTGTTTGGCGAGCGGTCCAATATTAAGGTGATTATCGGTAATATTGAATGACATCGACACATCTGGCTTAGCACAGTGGCTAATTGTCTGCTGGACTGTCGATTTAGTCAATCGTTTTCCGTTGATGATTAGTCCGGAGTCAACATACTGGTCACGGACCAACTTTATCAGATGTGGGGTATCCGAGAAAACGAATATTTTCAAATCTTCATCCGCTGGATGGGTAAACCAATTCCTTGCTAAAACAAAAAATAAATTAAATTTCGGATTTTAACTCGTATAAGAAACTTACTCTCCGATATGCCAAGCTCTGTCCATAATGTTTGATTTCCAGCGCCCAAATCAGAGACAATAGCTACTACGGGATAGCCTCTTTTGTGCAGTTTGTTTATTATTGAATGCAGAGTGTCCGCGTCCATTAGAGTACTGAAATCGAAGAATACTGGCTGCTCCCAAGACTTATTCAAGCCACGAGCTATGGCCAGTTGAACATAGGTGCTTGGCTCATAATCAACATCCGCTGAGCTGTCATGCTCGAATGCAGCAGCAACCTTCATTTCATCAAAGGACAAAACGCATAGCTTATCCACTTCGGGCATTTCCTCATTTTCCATGAGATCTATAACGACATCAAGGGTACCTGTACTGATGTTAACATCTGCCAACCATCTGTATAATGTTGCTCGACTCGGCAAAGGAAATCCTTTTCTATAAAGATGATTGTATGCAGGAGGTCCCGCGGTATGAAGGCAAATAGCAGCAGACATGTCTGTTGCATTAAATACGGCTCTCTTGCCTCCACTCTTCAATATATTTATTTGGGTCTCGGTGAAAATGGTTTTTAGACTGATTTCCAATTCCTTAAAGTCCTCAAGTTGCTGACGTAAAGAATGCATTTCTTTCTGCATTCGACGATTCTGTTTCCTCAGACTCTCGTTCTCCACACGTATTGCATGATTTATCACGTTGTCCCTACATTACAAACAAATTAGTATTGGCATTTGTGTAAATATTTATTTGAGCATGTTTAGCTTACTCTGTTTGCGTACTCGAGTTTGCGAAGCCTAATTTAACAAATTTTGGTTCAGGCTCGCCATGCGGAACAGCATCAGCTTTCAGTCGCCTTCTTTTATATATCTGCCCTTCCTTTGGTGGCGACCTCCACTGTGAAGCATCGAAATGTGAATCGCAAATTTTCGAGTTCACAGCAAAGCTGCAGTCCAGAATTTGCTCCCACAATTTTCTCTTCTCTAAACATACCGGGACATGAACCAATTTCACATGGTTAGCGACTTTGCCGCATACACTGCACCACGTCATTTTTTGGCGCTCATACGGTTAGCAATTGAAAAAAATAGAAAATTTGTTCAACCTTTTCCGAATCTATGTAGATGTGCAATTGTTTTGCTGGCGACAGAGTGTGACCAGACATGTAAACTGTATTCCATACGGCTATAATTCTGAAACAGCTGTGTGCTGTTTTGTTTTGTTTACTTTGCAAAACAGTCCGGATGAAGATTCCATAAGAACCGAAGGTAAAAACGAGAAGGGGATGTGTAAGACGCTTCTTACGCGTCACAACTTTTATACCCGGTACTCAGTTAGTATATGTGTACCTTTTTTTTTTCAACTTTTACATTTGCCATTTAAAATTGTTTCTACAATGTCATTTACATCTACTTCTACATGTACATCACTTCTTACGCCAACATGCTCTTTTAGCTCGCATTTTCGAATGTGCAAAACATAATAAAGCTGCGGGGCGGGGTGGGTTTAGCCACTGCAAATTAATTTCTTCATTCTGGCTGTAATAATGATCCAATCTGATCCCAATTCGTTGATCTGATAGCTATATTCATTCCCTACGGAATGGCATTTTTAGTTTTCTCATATCTTTAAAATTGTGGATATAGCAGATTTTCGCTGTTTGCGGGGGCGTACAGAATTTAAAAAAAAAAAACAAACAATCTAACACTTAACATNGAGCTATGGCCAGTTGAACATAGGTGCTTGGCTCATAATCAACATCCGCTGAGCTGTCATGCTCGAATGCAGCAGCAACCTTCATTTCATCAAAGGACAAAACGCATAGCTTATCCACTTCGGGCATTTCCTCATTTTCCATGAGATCTATAACGACATCAAGGGTACCTGTACTGATGTTAACATCTGCCAACCATCTCTTTAATGTTGTCCGACTCGGCAAAGGAAATCCTTTTCTATAAAGATGATTGTATGCAGGAGGTCCCGCGGTATGAAGGCAAATAGCAGCAGACATGTCTGTTGCATTAAATACGGCTCTCTTGCCTCCACTCTTCAATATATTTATTTGGGTCTCGGTGAAAATGGTTTTTAGACTGATTTCCAATTCCTTAAAGTCCTCAAGTTGCTGACGTAAAGAATGCATTTCCTTCTGCATTCGACGATTCTGTTTCCTCAGACTCTCGTTCTCCACACGTATTGCATGATTTATCACGTTGTCCCTACATTACAAACAAATTAGTATTGGCATTTGTGTAAATATTTATTTGAGCATGTTTAGCTTACTCTGTTTGCGTACTCGAGTTTGCGAAGCCTAATTTAACAATTTCTTGTTTAGGCTCTGTTTTTTGCGGAACAGCATCAGAGTTAAGTCGCCTTTTTTTACATATCTGCCCTCTAATTGTGGACGACTTCCACTGTGAAGCATCGAAATGTGAATCGCAAATTTTCGAGTTCACAGTAAGGCTGCAGTCCAGACTTTTCTCCCACAATTTTCTCTTCTCTAAACATTTCGGTACATGAACCAATTTCACATCATTGTCGACTTTACGGCATAAACTGCACCACTTCATATTTTGGCGCTCATACGGTTAGCAATTGAAAAAAATAGAAAATTTGTTCAACCTTTTCCGAATCTATGTAGATGTGCAATTGTTTTGCTGGCGACAGAGTGTGACCAGACATGTAAACTGTATTCCATACGGCTATAATTCTGAAACAGCTGTGTGCTGTTTTGTTTTGTTTACTTTGCAAAACAGTCCGGATGAAGATTCCATAAGAACCGAAGGTAAAAACGAGAAGGGGATGTGTAAGACGCTTCTTACGCGTCACAACTTTTATACCCGGTACTCAGTTAGTATATGTGTACCTTTTTTTTTTCAACTTTTACATTTGCCATTTAAAATTGTTTCTACAATGTCATTTACATCTACTTCTACATGTACATCACTTCTTACGCCAACACGCTCTTTTAGCTCGCATTTTCGAATGTGCAAAACATAATAAAGCTGCGGGGCGGGGTGGGTTTAGCCACTGCAAATTAATTTCTTCATTCTGGCTGTAATAATGATCCAATCTGATCCCAATTCGTTGATCTGATAGCTATATTCATTCCCTACGGAATGGCATTTTTAGTTTTCTCATATCTTTAAAATTGTGGATATAGCAGATTTTCGCTGTTTGCGGGGGCGTACAGAAATTAAAAAAAAAAATAGACAGGTTGACACATTGACTCGGCTATTCATGCTGATCAAAAATATATATTCCTTTTGGCGTTGGAAAGGCTTCCTTCTGTGAATTACATTGTTTCCCCACAAATACAATATACCCTATTTACTCTTCGAGTAACGGGTATAATTAATCTCAAAATACCGCTAAACTTGGATGATGAGTTCTTACGACATTTCCAACACGCTCGAAGAGCGACCCAAGTTCCTGCTGGACCTGCTGCAGCTCGTTCGCTCCAAGTGCGAGAACTATCAGGTCTTTGAGGGAGCTCTGGGCACAGACGAACAGCTTATACGCGGCCAGCTGGCCAGGCACGATGCCAAGCTGGCCCTGGACCTCATCCGACTGTTCATCACTCTGGAAATGCAGTTCTATTTCGAGGACTTTCACGCACTTTTTGCCTACAGACAACTTATACCATGCGGCCAATGTGCGCATCCTGATCCCACAGGTACTGCCAGCAGCGGCCAAGGAAATTTCAGCCGCACAGCGGATCATACGCGAGCGTCTGCAGTCGAAAACAATGCGGTACTTTAGCAAACTTAGACTTGAGCACATGCTACACGCTCTTTAATACAGCTCCCATGGAGCAGGAACCCTAGATATACAACCATATCATTCCTCTGATAACACGTGTCCCTCAAATTTAATATGAAATATAAAATAACTTAAAACAATTATTTCTATGTCACAATTTGTATTGTTCAAATCAATTATTTATCAATTGGTTTATTTAATTTTGTCATACCTGATATATATTTTCTTAACATAAACTTAAATTGAAGTGGAGTCGGATGCTCAAACTGTTCACCTTTAGGCCGCATGGCGATAAAAAAGTTCTCAACAATGTCTTGGGAGAGACGACTTGTAAAAATGTATTGCATCTCGTACTTTTCCGATAGATAGCAATACAAACCTTCAAGGGATGCATTGTTGACTAAAATGCCTTTTTGGAAGGGCAGGCTGTGGGCTCCCACTCCAAGTATCTCCGAGCTCATAATCTCAGACATTTTGGCCAAAATGCCTCGTTGGATTTCGATTTGTTTGCCATAAGGCTGCGTCGGTTCGATGGAATTTGATGTTGAAGACTTTGAGTTGAAGACCGCGAACCAATCATTGATAATTTTAAAAAGATCAGCGGTTTCGGATGCGTTCTGTACGTTATAACCCAATGCATTGCATCGTCTTATGAAGCTGCCGGTTGTATTGGAGAACAGTTGCGTTGCCAATTTGA